>NC_143133.1:18951515-19103030 GCF_059928025.1 Delphinapterus leucas
TAATACATCTTTCCAGGTTGTCTGGTTCTACAGGGGTCTGAGAACAGTCGTTGAGTTATTTTATAACTCAGTAAGTCTTAGAAAACTTATAGTAACGCAAATGATTCTTTTCCATAGAAATGCAAATTAACATTTTCATGTGGAACACAATTGATTATTGCCCTGCGGATAATGATCAGTTTTTCATCTGTTTGCAAGTTCATTTCGGCTTTCCTAATGATATACATATGCATGCTTTTGAACCAGTTGTATTATCTTACTGGTTCCCTCATTAATTAATGTATTAATCACAGCCCTCATCTTAGTTCCCCATTTAGCATATCAAGGGACAGACTCGGCCAAGTGGATTCTAGGGTTTTTCCTTAGGGAGGTCCAGATACGAAGGGGAAGGGCGTGAACTTGCTTGTTCTGTCTCCAGATGACTGTGGAAAAAGAAGGGAGACAGAGGCAGTGACAGGCAACAGTCAGATGCAGGTCCCCACCATCAGTTACAAACAAACAAACGAACAAATAAATAAATAAATAAAAGATTGATCGATCAATCAATCTGAGTCTTGCTGTGAATGTGGTTTCTTGAACCCAGCCCGGGCCTACTGAATCAGTCTATGAAGGTGAGCTTCATGCACCCTCAGGTTTGAAAATGACTGCTCCAGAATCACAAAATACTCTGAGACTATAAAAAGGAAGGGGAAACATGAATTAAATGAGGCAAGAGGAGAAAGCCCTTCAACCCTGATGTAGTTCAAATTTTCACAGGGAATGACCCATAGAAAACTATACCCTTGGTCTAATGGTATAAGGGCTTCAAATGTGGGTATAGCTTTGGCAAGATTATCTTCTATTTAATTGCCAGAAGCTACCCGAGAGTGTTTTCATACGGTTCTCCAAGCCTAGTAAAGGCCTTATCTTCAGTGCTATTTCTAATGATTGCTGCAGAACCCACCCCAAGCAGCCCCTGCTTCAGCAAGGAAGAATTAGGATATTTTTCTAATGGGGATCTGTTCATTTTTACAATGAACAAAGAAAAATTGTAGTTCTTTGAGATTTTGTTTGTTCATTTGGTGATTCAGAGCTTAAACATAAAACACTAGTTTCAAAAGAGGAGATGTCCAAAATTCACCTACCCTGAAGAAGTCAAACAAACTTTTCTATGACAGGAAATAATGTTATCCTTACAGAAAAATGCAGGGAGGCAAACAGTCAGGGCTCAGGGCCATCCTAGACATTGGGGGCTAAAGAAACATACTGTAGAGCACATTGAACGCACCTCTGGTCTTAATGGTTCTAAAAACGTCAGTGTAACTAAACTAAGTAGGTTACAGAAGATTTGGACATCAGCGTAATTCAAAACGCTCCTGCCTCTCATGTCTGAATATGTGCATCGAGAGTGGCTCAAATGTTGGGAAACCAAAATAGATTCTGTACGGTGTTGAGAAAAATACCTTAAACCATTTCATGAAGAGAAAAGGAGGCACTGTTGAAGCAAAGTATTGAAATATGGCTTATACAAAACTGCCTTTGTGCTTGTTAAGGTAGCCCAGGCACTTTCCCTAATTCCCACTTAGCAATAACTGCATTTCTATATGTGCCTCATGCTTGTCACTGAAGAGGCTGAAAAGAAAAATCAGTCATGGCCCTCGAGGAGCTTTAACAGTTTTATTAACAGCTTTAACAGTTATATTGATGAGCTTGTGGAGCCATTAAAGACACTCTTCTCAGTAACACCAGATGTTAAAATTCCACAAATAAAATACATTGTTGGTCTGGCTAAAGCTACATTTAAAGCTATATATATATTGAAGAACTGAGGTTAAGTCTCAACGCCGTAATTTGAGTATCTCTTAGATGACATGTTACAAGATTGACTTACAGCCGTAGCTCGTGCTAAAGTCCTCCAGTGATTCCTCGTGACCCAAAAACAGACCCTAGACAGTGAGACCACTTTTTATAGAAATGCATGAATAGAAGCCCAATATAAGCTCTTGACATCAGAGTTAGCAGAATTCAGTAAATGCATACATAATGTCTATCGATGACTTAATCACTTAAGCAATGACTTAACTCAGCCTACGGAAGCATTAGCCGACCCCCCATCCCTCTTTGCTCCTAGAGTTCAGGTGGCATAATGTGGATCTGAAAGACCACCCTGAACAAAGTATGGAGTTACATATTCATCAGAATACAGCTGCGGGATATGGAGATCTTAGTTGTTCAAGTGGCACCAAAGCTAGCAAAGTTGTATTGTTATTAAGGTCTACTATATTTATATCAGGGGCCTCCACCGTGTAATAATAAGTTGAAAATCAACTCTCTATGCAAAGTGTTAATAAAAAAAAGAAAACACTGAGGAATAGAGAATTAAACAAAATTCAAAATATTATTTTGCTTCAGGTCTTTGAAAAGCCTTTATATGCCAGTATTTCCTAGTAGTGCAGGAGATAAGACATGCAGAATTTCCCAGATATATTTGACTATGGTATCAGTTAAGATTAAGTTCAACTAAGAGTGATAGAAAAAAATATAAAATATCAGTGTCTTAGTGTCTTAAACTAGATAAAAGTTTATTTCTTTCTTAAGTAAAATTCCAGACATAGATAGTCCAGAGCTGCTTCAGCTCTTTAGGGTGTCATGACTCAGGTTTCCATTGTTAAGACCACCTCATGGTCCCATATGGCTGCTCCAGCTCCAACTTATACACCCATATTTCATCTAGCAGGAAGGAGGAAATGAAAAAGAGAAGAGAAGCCCCTTTCCCTTCAAGGACACTTCCCTAGAGGTTACAAAGTGACGTTAGATTACATCCTATTGATCAGAACTTAATTCCATGACCACGTCTACCTAAAAAAGAGAACTAAAAATGTAGGCTTTATTCTATGCAGCCACATACGTGGTTAAAAATTATATTTGTACGGAAGAAGAGGAGGGGACCATGAATAGTCTCTGCCACAACCATGAAACTCTTTATTTCATGGAGCACTTCACAAAATAAAGGTGTGGAAAGGTCGGTGTAAGTTAATTACTTTTCTCAGTATTTTCTCAATTGCTAAGAATCAGTGTCCAAGGCAATCTACTGGAAGAGTCTGAGAACCAGGACTGGCAAACTGATTTACCAAGGAATTCTAGCAGGAACCAGAAGCGTGAAAAGGAGAATTAATGTTATTTCATTTGCATTTAGCGATTGCAATAATTCACTTGAAAGCAGAATGCTTCCTCAAACACTGGGAAGCCATCTCTTTGAAATGTAATCATCAAGAAAAACAGAACACTTATCTCCCAGTTTCTGTGGGAAAGTAGGAGCCTAACTTGAGTGGGCACCTTGCTCTAAATTACAAAGTGATCTCTTTTCATAAAGATAATAAGAACTTTGTTCTTCCTTTAGATAAAGCCAATTAGATAATGCAGAGGGTCACCTCAATTACCAGATACGTTTAAGACGAACTGTAAGACACAGATGTAGAGAATGGACTTGAGGACACGGGGAGGGGGAAGGGTAAGCTAGGACGAAGTGAGAGAGTGGCATTGGCATGTATATACACTACTGAATGTAAAATAGATAGCTAGTGGGAAGCAGCTGCATAGCACAGGGAGATCGGCTCGGTGCTTTGTGACCACCTAGAGGGGTGTGATAGGGAGGGTGGGAGGGAGATGCAAGAGGGAGGAGATATGAGGATATATGTACATGTATATGTATAGCTGATTCGCTTTGTTAAACAGCAGAAACTAACACAACATGTAAAGCAATTATGCTCTAATAAAGATGTAAAAAAATAAAAGATGAACTCTGTAATGAATGGTGCCGTCAAGTCCTCTTTTTTGAGGGCTAGTTACCGTTTACCTTGAGCACATGTATGGAATGGGTAGTTATCTGCCTGGCTATGTAAAAGGGTGAGATTTCTTTCTGTTTTTGCAGTCTCTCAGTGGATTGCCTGTGATGCACATCACATTCTGGATTAATGCTTATTCAGTAACAAAACTGTTTTCTTTCTCCTCTACTTTTGTGGAGAATTTTTCTTGGTTGGCAGGAGATTTTTTAAAGTTTATACTCTGCAACGTTTTCCTCAATCTCATTTGCATCACATCACTTAGTGTATTCTCTGACACAAGTAACAGACTGTTGTAATTTAACATTGAGCTGCCTAACTGGAGCTTTTTCTTGGTGTGGCTCAAGCAAAGATTCAATTAAAGGAAAAAGATTTTCTACAGAGAGATGTTAATTGACATTAGCTGCTTTCAAATTCTTGGGTGTTGAGTTCTGTGTTCACCATAGAGTCAGTGAGATTCTTTACACTGTTGTCTTGTGACTGCAAAACCCAGTTCCATTGCTCAAAACAGGCTGCAAACCACAAAGATAAGAAGCTCCCAAAGCCTTTACTTAGTGTATTAGTCACCTGGGGGGCTTAAAACAACAGAAATGTATTGCCTCACAGTTCTGGAGGCTAGAGGTCTGAAATCAAGGTGTTGGCAGGCCTGCACCCCCTCTGAAACCTGTAAGGCAATCCTTCCCTTCTTCTTCCTAACTTCTGGTGATTTGTCGGTGGTCTTTGAGGTTGCAGCTGCATAACCCAATCTCTGCCTTCATCATCACATGGTGTTCTCCCTCTGTCTTTGTGGCCATATTCTCATAAGGACACCAGTTACATTGGAGTAGGTCCCCACCCAATTCCAGTATGACTTCATCTTAAATAAGTACATCTGCAAGAATCCTATTTCCAAATAAGGTCACATTTTGAGGCTTGGACAGTTAGAGCTTTAACATATCTTACTTGAGGGGACAAAATTCAACCCATAACACTTAGTAAGAGTCACCATAACAAAGTTACCCTCCCTGGCCCTGCCAGATGCCTCAATCTTCATGTGTTAAGGTGCTCTCCAATATTTTACTCCTAGTTTATTTTTTAAACAATAAAGAGAAAAATTCTCCCTGTCCAAGTTCTGAAGTATAAAGGAGTTGGATGGCATTTGGAGGTAAAACTTAAAACTTTTGTTTAATTAGTAAGGGCTGGGCTGGAGGACACAGTTTCTGAATGCAGGTGAGCTTCCTAACACTGAAGCCCAGAATTCAATTCACCCATCCAGCAGCAGGGCAGACAGATCACACATACATCACTCATGTAATCAAGATGTGCCCAGGTTTGACCTTGGCCCTGGTATTTTGCCGAAAGAGCCATACAGATGCCTACTTTCACAGCATTTCTCACATCCTGAAACTTGTGGGTGATCAGAGGTTGGGTGATATCATAATCATAGGGGACCGTCATAGATGATCAGCTTAACAGTGACAGTAACACAAACAAGAGTTTTGAACAAGGGATGTCATTTGGATTTATCAATGATCTGAATAACTATCTGGATAGTCCCTTTCAAATTATGGGCAAGTAATGAAGATTGAACTTGTGTTAAAATTCTTATTATCAAATTCTGGGAAGATGACAACGGTGGGAATGGCAAGCTTTTGGATCTTCCCAAATCCCAGTATAGAGAAAACAGCGAAATTAAAACAAAAAACAAACCAGTGTACAACATTTACAACAAAACTAGGTGACAAGGTACTCCATGAACCCCAAAGTGCGAACCAGCAAGAGTCACAAGATCAGCACATAATCAGCAACTGTTCAGGAGAAAGCAGAGGGAAGCCAGGAGACGACTGACAACCTGATAATAGGAGACACCAAGATGGCTACCAGATCCTCAGGAGGAGGTGGGACAGTGAGAGCAGCAGCAGGGATGAGAGGGGTTTGCCCCTGGCTTAGCAGGAGAGGCAAAAGGCCTGCAGGAAGCCGGGCTGACGGGCTTAGCAGCACGCCCTCCTCACCTTCCATAGGGCCCTACACCCAGGCAAGATGGTCAGAGATGAATCAAAATTGAGCAGAAAGGAACAAAAGAGATGAAGGAAAGAGAAGGCCCAGATAAAAGTGGGGCAGATGAATAGAGGAAGAAAAACTCAGAAAAATCATTTTAAAATTAAAAATATATATACTCAACACCACACAGAAACAACAGGAGTTGTTAGAACAAAATATCCTTCTGATAGTCAGGAAAACTTAATTCATATAGAAATGAGTAACAGAAAACGTCAAGGCCAAATCCCGTACAAAGACGCTATGTGTCTTCAATAAAAAGTCCTATCTGAGAATTTTTCACATCTTGTGAGGATGAATTAAATTATCATTTTGCCACCTTAAGCTTTCACGAGAAGGAAAAAGTCCAAAGTCTGGATAAATTACTTTCTATTTTGACATAATAAAGAATGTGAAGAGAAAGGGAATGGAATACATTGTTAGAAAAAATATTTAAAACACATTTTAATTTCACTAATCAACTTTTAATTTGTGACTACTAAAATTATTATAATAATTCTATTTTTTAAATTATTTTTCAGATTTATTATTGATTTCTAGTTCTTTCTCTTATGACAATACTTGGTTTTGACCTTGATTTCAGCCAAGTATTGACATTAACTTCTGGTCCTCTAGCATTTGGAAAAAGTATCCATCAGTGCATATCCACCCTGTACAATTTATGGTCTGGATGGCAGAAAGAGAACATGGATTCTCAGTGGGCTGCTTCCTCCCAAAAGGAGAATGAGAGGAAGGAGTTGGGCTATGCACCCTCAACATCTTTTTCTAGATTCTTCAATCAGATTAAGGATTTATCAATTATCTATAATAAAAACCACTTGAAAACTCTAATTTGAAAAGATACATGCACTCCAATATTCATAGCAGCACTATTTACAATAGCCAAGACATAGAAACAACCCAAGTGCCCAACGACAGACATGTTTAAGAAGAAGGGGTGTGTGTGTGCGTGTGTGTGTGTGTGTGTATGTGTGTGTGTGTATATATAATTATATACATAATATTCCATTATATATAATATATATTATATTATATATAATGGAATATTATATATATATATAAATGGAATATTACTCAGCCACAAAAACGTTTGAAATATTGCCATCTGCAGCAACCTAGAGAATATCACACTAAGTGAAGCAAATCAGACAGAGAAAAACAAATATTATGTAATATCACTTAAATGTGGAATCTAAAAAATAACACAGATGAATCTATATACAAAACAGAAACAGACTCACAGACATAGGAAATAAACTATGTTACCAAAAGGAGAAGGGAGCAGGGGGAGGGATGAATTAGGAGTGTGTAATTATCTGTTAACTCCTGTACATAAAATGGATAAGCAACAAGCATTTACTATATAACACAGGGAACTATATTCAATATCTTATAATAATCTATAATGGAAAATAATATGAAATATATATATATAACTGAATCACTTTGCTGTACAACTGAAACTAACACAATATTGTAAATCAGCTACACTTCAACTTAAAGAAATAAATTAAAAAAAACCCTTAGTAACTTAAAACAACAACAATTTTAAATGTTCATAATACCATGAGTTGTTGTTGCTTCAGCATCACATATACTAAAATTTAAACAATACAGAGGTTAGCATGGCCCTGAGCAAAGATGACATGCAAATTCACAAAGTATTTCATATTTTTAAGGGGTCAATTTTTCAAGAAGATATAATAATTGTAAATACATATACACCCAACATAGAGCACCTAAATATATTCAGCAAATAGTAATAGATCTGGAAAGAGAAATAGACAGCAATACAATAACAGTAGGGGACTTGAATACCCCACTTTCAGCAATGGATAGATCATCCAGACAGAAAATCAACAAGGAAATATTGGATTTGAACCCTACATTAAATGGATCTAACAGACATTTATAGAGCATTCCATGCATCAGCGGCAGAACACTCATTCTTCTCAAGTGCACACAGAATATTCTCCAGGATAGACCATATGATAGGCCACAAAGCAAATCTTAGTAAATTTTAAAAGACTGAAATAATACCAAGTATATTTTCCAACCACAATGGTATAACTTGAAATCAACAATAAGAGGAAAGTTGGAAAATTTACAAGCATGTGGAAACTAAACAACATACTCCTGAACAATGAGTGGGTCGAAGAACAAACATAAAGGGGAAACCAAAAAATATCTCAAAACAAATGAAAATGGAAACATAGCACACCAAAACATTTGGGATGCTGCAAAAGCAGCTCTGAAAGGCAAGTTTACAGCAATAAATGCATATATTAAGAAAATAGAAAAATCTCAAATAAGCAACCTGACTTTACACCTCAAAGAATTAAAGAAAAAAGAATGAAGACCAAAGTTAGCAGAAGGAAGGAAATAACAAAGATCAGAGCAGAAATAAATGAAACATAGACCAGAAAAACAATAGAAGAGATCAATGAAACTAAGAGCTGGTTTTTCAAAAAGATAAACTTTTAGCTAGACTAAGAAAAAAGAGAAAAGACTCAAATACAATCAGAAACTAGAGAGGAGACATTACAAATGATATTACAGAAATACATAGTATTGTAAGAGATTACCATAAGCAATTATAGACCAACAAATTGGATAAGCTAGAAGAAATGGATAAATTCTTAGAAGCATACAGCCTACCAAAACTGAATATGGAATACACTCACAGACATAGAAAACAGACCTGTGGTTGTCAAGGGGGAGGGGGGTGGGGGAGGAATGTATTGGGAGTTTGGGATTAGCAGAGGTAAAGTATTATATATTAGAATGGATAAACAACAAGGTCTTACTTGTATAGCAAAGGGAGCTATATTTAATATCCTGTAATAAACCATTATGGAAAAGAAAAAAAAAAGACTGAATCTGGAAGAAATAAAAAATCTTAACAGACCAATAATGAGTGAGATTGAATCAGTAATCAAAAACCTTTGAACACATAAAAGCCAGATGACTTCACTGGTGAATTCTTCCAAATATTTAAAGAAGAATTAACACCAATTATTCTCAAATTCTCCCAAAAAATTGAAGAGAAGGGGACATTTTCAACTTTCTTTATTTCATGAAGCCAGCATTACCCTGATACCAAAGCCAGATAAGGACACTACAAGAAAAGGAAACTATAGAACAATATGCCTGATAAATGCAAGAATTCTCAACAAAATATTAGCAAACTGAATCCAACAACACGTTAAAAGGATCATACACCATAACCAAATGGGATTTATCCCCGGGATGCAAGAATGGGTCAACATAATGCAAATCAATAAATGTTATATACCACATTAATAGCATGAAAGACAAAAATCATATGATCATCTCAATAGACGCAGAAAATGCACTTGACAAAATACAATACCCTTTCATGAGAGAAACCATCAACAAATTGGGTGTAGAAGGAACATACCTCCACATAATGAAGGCCATACTGACAACCCACAGCTAACATCATACTCAATGGTGAAGGACTGAAAGCTTTTCCTCTAAGATCAGATACAAGATCAGGGTGCCCACTCTCACCGCTCCGATTTAAAATAGTACTGGAAGTCCTAGCTAGAGTAATTAGGCAAGGTATAGAAATAAAAGGTATCCAACTGGGGAAGGAAGAAATAAAATTGTCATTATTTGCAAATGATATGGTCTTATGTAGAAAATTCTAAAGACTCAACCAAAAAAACTGCTGTAACTAATCAATGAATTCAGTAAAGTTGCAGGATAAAAATCGACATATATGCTCAATATTCTGTAATAACAAAGAATTTGAAAAAGCATAGATATATGTATAACTGAATCACTTTGCTGTACACCTGAAACTAACACAACATTGTTAATCAACTGTGCTCCAATATAAAATAAAAAACATCAACATACAGAAATCAGTTGTGGGCTTCCCTGGTGGCGCAGTGGTTGAGAGTCCGCCTGCCGATGCAGGGGACACGGGTTTGTGCCCTGGTCCGGGAAGATCTCACATGCTGTGGAGTGGCTGGGCCCGTGAGCCATGGCCGCTGGGCCTGCACGTCCAGAGCCTGTGCTCCACAACGGGAGAGGCCACAACAGTGAGAGGCCTGCGTATCGAAAAAAAAAAGGAATCAGTTGTGTTTCCATACACTAACAATGAAATAACTGAAAAAGAAGTAAAACTATCCCAGCCACCACAGTATCAAAAACAATAAAATAATTAGGAATAAGTTTAAGCAAGGAAGTGAAAGATCTGTACAATGAAAACTACAAGACTTTGATGAAAGAAATTGAAGAAGACACAAATGGAAAGCTATTTCATGTTCATGGATAAAATTAATATTGTTAAAGTATCCATGCTATTCTAAGCCATCTATGGATTCAATGCAATACCTATCAAAAATCCAGTAACATTTTTCACAGCAATAGCAAAAACAATTCTAAAATTTGTATGGAACCACAATAGACCCTGAATAGTCAAAGCAATCCTGACAAAAAGGAAAGGATATTTTCTTCAGTAAATGGTGTTGGGAAACATGGATAACCACAGGCAGAAGAATGAAATTGGACCCTTATATCACTCACAAAAATTAACTTGAAATGAATTAAAGCCTTAAACATAAGGCCTCATACCATAAAAGTCCTGGAAAAAAACATAGAGAAGAAACTCTTTGACATTGGTCTTGGCAATGATTTTTTGGATGTGATATGACACCAAAAGCTCAAGCAACAAAAGAAAAAAAATCGACAAGTGGAACTATGTCAAACTAAAAATCTTTTGCACAGAGAAAGAAACAATCAACAAAATGAAAAGGCAAACTATGGAATGGGAAAAAAATATTTGCAAACCACGTATTGGATAAGGGGTTAATATCGACAATATATAAAGAACTCATAGAACTTAACACTAACAACAAATAAACTGATTAAAGATGGGCAGAGGAACTGAATAGACATTTTTCCAAAGAAGATATCCAAATAGGCAACAGGTACATGAAAAGATGCTCAACGTCCCTAATCTTTAGGGAAATGCAAATCAAAGCCACAATAAGATATCACCTCACACCTGTTAGGATGGCTGTCATCAAAAAGACAAGAGATAACAAGTGTTTGCAAGGATGTGGAGAAAGGGAACACTTGTGCATTGCTGGTGGGAATGTAAATTGGTTGAGCTGCTATGGAAAACAGTGTGGAGGTTCCTCAAAAATTTAGAAATACAACTAACGTGTGATCCAGGAATCTCAGTTCTGGATATATACTCGAAGGAAATGAAAACAGGATGTTGAAAAGACATGTGCACTTCCATGTTTATTGTAGCATTATTCACAATAGCCAAGATATGGAAACAACCTAAGTGTCAATGGATGAATGGCTAAATAAGTTCTATATATATATATAAAATATATTTTTATATATATAGAAAATATTCCCTTACATATATATATATATATGGTTATAGAAGTTGTTTTTTATATATATATATATATATAAATATCCCAACGGAATATTACTCAGCCACGAGAAAGAAGAAAATCCTGCCATTTACCACAACATGGATGGACTTTTGAGGGCATTACGCTAAGTGAGATAAGCTAGACAGAGAAAGACAAATATTGCATGATATCACTTACAATGGAATCTAAAAAAGAAGAATTTGTAGACACAGAATAGAATGGTGGTTACCAGGGACTGGGGGAGGTGGGTGAACTGGGGAGATGTGTTAAAGGGTACAAACTTGCAACTAGCAGATGAATAAGTTGTGGAGAGCTAATGCACAGCATAATGACTACAGTCAACTGTACTGTATAATACACTTCATTGCTAAGAGACTCCATCCTAAGTGTCCTCACCACAGAAAGTGAAATGATAATTATGTGCCATGATAAAGGTGTTAGCTTAAGCTATGGTGCTAATCATATTGCAATATATAAATGAATCAAATCAACACATTGTACACCTTAAGCTTACACAATGTTATATGGAAATTATATCTCAATAAAAAAATACTGTGGGTCATCAATTTGCACTGGACCCAGTGCGAGGTCTTCCTGCTGGTTTTGTCTGGGTCACACACATAGCTGCAGTCATCTGCAGGTGAGCTCTCTTATACAGCTGGTGGCTGGTTTCAGCTGTTGGTTGGGCCTTTCTGTCATGTGTTCTCTCATTGTTGAGAAGCCTAGTCCGGGTTACGCAACAGCCGCATTCATGGGGACCAGTGCAGAAGCTGCAAGGCCACTGGAGGCAAAGAAGTTCAGAAGCCACAACCCACCACTTGCACCGTATTCTGTAGATGAAAGGAAATCATAAATGCAGGCCAGATTGAAGGGGTGGGAAATTAATCCTGCCTCTTGGTGGGAGAAGTGGCTAAGTCACATTATAAAGGGCCTGAGGAGGGAGGAATTATCGTGACCACTTTTGCAAACAATCTTCCCCAAAGTCCAGCTCCTCTCCTGGGACAGATGAGTAAAGGGATGAGAGGCCAGCAGTGCCAATGGGAATGGAGCCTCTGAAAATGGAAGGAAATAGCAGGAGTGAGGGAGAAGTGTCTGTTCTTCCCACTCAGCCCACAAAACTTTAATACTTTATTTATTTTTGGCTGCTTTGGGTCTTCGTTGCTGTGTGTGCAGGCTTTCTCTAGTTGTGGAGAGTGGGGGCTACTCTTTGTTGTGGAGCACGGGCTCTAGGCACACGGGCTTCAGTAGTTGTGGCTTGCGGGCTCAGTAGCTGTGGCTCGCGAGCTCTAGAGCACAGGCTCAGTAGTTGTGGCGCATGGGCTTAGTTGCACTGCGGCATGTGGGATCTTCCTGGATCAGGGCTCAAACCCGTGTCCCCTGCATTGGCAGGTGGATTCTTAACCACTGTGTTATCAGGGAAGTCCCTAATACTTTAAAATAAAGGATTCCTTTCAACCTATGAGTAGCAATTTCAGACAATTGCAGAAAGTAACATTAATTCAAATAACATTATTCTCTGCTTATATCTTTTAATCTTATGATATCACTTATATTTAGAATTAAAAAAATGATACAAATGAACTAATATACAAAACAGAAATAGACCCACAGACATAGAAAACAAGCTTACAGTTACCAAAGGGGGAAGGTGGGGGAGGGATAAATTAGGAGTTTGGTATTAACATATACACACTACTATATATAAAATAGATAACCAACAGGGACCTACTGTGTAGCACAGGGAACTATATACTTTGTAATAACCTATATGGGAAAAAAATCTGAAGAACTATACATATATATATATATATATATATATATATATATATATGGATGTATATATATGTATAACTGAATCAATTTCCTGTACACCTGAAGCTAATACAACATTGTAAATCAACTCTACTTCAATAAAAAATAGGTTACCAAGATAAATTTAAAAAATAAAAAAACAAAACCTCTACAAGCAGTAAATGCATTGAGTGATTCTAGATTTTTAGACTGCATATATATTTTTGCTAAGCCCTGATTATTAAAGAAAGTTTAATTAAAGTTTAAATATATTTTTCTCTAGATGTAGAAAGGAAAGTCAACGAATATGCTAGGAAGTGAAGTGAGATTGCCACACTACAAAGATTACTGTTAAACACTGGCATAACTAAGGAAAGCTTCAAACTCAAGTTTTTCTCTTCAGGGCTTTACAAATTGGAGAGATTCTTCTATATTTAGATGGTTTAAAGGACAGCATCATACATACCAAGGGAGGCGGGGAGATGAATATTTTTAACCATGATTCATTTTGCCTCTGCAGCCCCATGGCCAATCGATGTCTTATTATGAGAAAGGCTGCTAACCCATCACAGCCCCATGGATTTGGGTGCTGATGAGTGAAAGGAAAACAAGGTCTGTGTCATCATCAGTGGCTAAGGAGACAGGGGTCAGGGCAAGCGGAGGACAGGCTTCGAGTGTGCAGTACAAAATCCAGCGCCTCTGCGGCTCCCAGGAAGCTTGCTCAACAACTGCTCCAAACTCTTCCCTTTGGGACTGTCTAACATGCATGGAGCAAAACTGGACCAGGAGGTAAAACCAGTCTGTCTTGAATGGCTGGGCCTTGGTTTCATGGACATCTTGGTGTCAAGGCTTGGCTGTTGTGTGATCTGGTCACAGTAGGGAAAGGGGCTGGTGCTATATCCCTCAGTAGGTTCTCACCTTTTCGTTCTGAATCAGGGCAAACTGTAAGGTGGAAAAACAGAGCCCAAGAGGGGAAATGGAAAAGCCTGCTGCCTCACACCTTTTCTGCCCTCCCTCTGCTGGGGCTTTCCTAGTGCTGAGCTGCAGCTAGCAAGGAACCAGAGGGAAGGAGAGGTGCCCAAAGGGAGCTGCTGATATCTGGGGGACTTTTTGTATGCAGGAATATCCCAGAAAGACTAACTCCACCTACAGTTTCTCTTCCTTTTCACTTATGGTAACAATGGGCAATGAATCTCCCTCTTTCTCTCCCTTCCTTCCTTCCTTCTCTGCTTCTTCTTTCCTTTAAAATTCCTCATTACTATTCACTGTGAAACTTGGTAAGAACTACCATGATTGAATGTGATGGGCATCCACACAGCTCAGGGACATTCACAAAAGGCATTTTAACCATGAAAGCTGCTTAGTATGACTTAGAACATCTTCTCAAGGGTGTGAAGAATTCTGAATTTTGCATGTCTTTTATTCTGGCTATGCACATGCATACATATACACATTAACACTAAAAAAATTTTTTTTCTGAGTCTCGAAGAATTGTATCAAGATTGAGTCTTCAGAAAAATCAGTATTTTGATAGAGTATCACTTGTATTTTTTTATCTTTACTAAAGATATATCTGATATTCAGTCTGTCTTGTAAAAAGCTGTAGCTCAGTGGAAAACTTTTGCTTTTTATTTACAGTGTGCTCTTCGGTCAATGGGAGATTATAATAACTGCTTTTGACTTATTAAACCATTTTATTCTGTGCTGAAGTTTATGTAGCACATGTTGTATCTAAACAGTACTAGATAGAAAACTGACCCCAGTATAAGGAGCTGAGGGAAGGCTGAGACTTCATTTGTCACAGAGGAGATTCCCAATTGACTAGATCACCCTTATACATGAAGATAGAGGAGCTGACAATTGGCTCGGCTGGCATATAATGAAGCAACAAGATGACAAAGTGGTTGTCTTAGGGTTTTGTGTTCACTTTGTAGATATTTTAGAGATAATAGAAATTACTTCTGATACTATTTTAGAAAGGTGTAGTACAAATTCACAAAAATCCTTATCTTCCTACATTGGGCAAACTATCCTATACTCTTGAATCTCTGGATTGATATCTCTAATCTCAGCCCACGCTGTAGCCAGCAGAGGTAGCCATCCTGAGCTTTCTTTAATAATAATAGTGTTAACATATATCTCATTCCTCTCAGGTAGATTCTATTTTTACCACTGGTAGGTGGTAAAGCCAGGACTTGAACCCATTAGTCAGACCCACGCCATCATATTGCATTTGTACCTTGATATCAAGTCAAGTATTTTTAATGCAAGTGTACTGAAATGCTTCATGTTTGAGAGGCAGATTAAAATGCTTATTAAATGCAACAAATTCCACTGTAGTTGGGTTGAATATGTCACTTCCTTGCTTCAAAATCTCCAGTTGTTACCTATTGACCCATACCTAAGTGATCCATTGAAGAAATCAATTAAAATGAGGAAAATGCTGTAAACGCATCCTAATATTTTAAATTTAACACGAAACATGGGCAGCCACGTGTGATATGGAGTGAGGGTCTCATCTTGAGCGGGGGTCCTCTGGTGGAGTTCAGGGGGGCCTCCTTACCTACATCACAGTCAGCTTCATCATCGTATGATCTGAAGTTGCAGTTTCTTTAAAGTAGAACAAGATCTGAAAGACATCTCTGAGGCAATCTGAGCCCAGAATCCTTCTGGAGTTTTATATATTTTCTCCAGTTTTTAAAATAACTTTCTCCCCTACAGCTACTTTAACATCAGTATTTTTAGGTCCTCACTTTAATCAATTCTTTCCAAAGCATTCTACTTAGCTGTCATAGAAATTATCCCCCCATCATTCCCCCTCACATTCTTTTTTTTAAAATAAATTTATTTATTTATTTTTGGCTGCGTTGGGTCTTTGTTGCTGTGTGTAGGCTTTCTCCAGTTGCAGTGAGTGGGGGCTACTCTTTGTTATGGTGCATGGGCGTCTCATTGCTGTGGCTTCTCTTGTTGCAGAGCACGGGCTCTAGGTGCACGGGCTTCAGTAGTTGTGGCACGCAGGATTCAGTAGTTGTGGTGCACGGGCTTAACTGCTCCCCAGCATGTGGGATCTTCCCAGACCAGGATTCAAACCCATGTCCTCTGCACTGGCAGGCGGATTCTTAACCACTTCACCACCAGGGAAGTCCCCCCCACCCCACATTCTTATTTCATCAGGTTACATAGCATTGAATTAAATTATGTTATTCCAGTTACAAATAAAGAAGGCACCAACAGGCTCAGGAGCAAAGGTAACTAATTCTTGGTAAGCCCTGAACTCAGATGGTGGAGGCAGCAGTGCTGGGAGCTGTGGAGAGAGGCAGCTGTCTCCCAAGTTCAGGTGCAGGAAGCATTAGCAAACAAGTTTTACGAAGGGAATGAGAAGTGTCAATTATCTACAGAGCTGACTGACTGGACATCCATTATGAAAGCTTCTCTGGTTCAGGTTTCTCAGTCTGGCATTCATGGTCCTCAGACTTGCCTCCACCCAGCCCCCAACTCTCCTATTCCCTGCATGTGTCATATGGACCATGGATGAAGGCCATATTTACTCTTCTCCAGCCAGAAGTATCAACACTCCCCTGTGGTACAAGGTACTTTGTCCAAACTCTCCTGGAATGTCCTTTGCACCAGCACGTGTTCCTGTTGAAAGCCTACCCATCCTTCAGATCTCTCCAGAGAGAAGAACCAGCCAGCATATACCAGTATATACAACATAAATCCACATACATACCACTGACGTTCCCAAAGGATCCCTAAACAACTTGAAAAAATTCAAAATAAATATGAAACAGGACAAACGAAAGAAAAGAAAATTGCAGGGGAATGCATGCGTTCAAGTATTTGAGGTGATCTCTTAACATCAGCAGAGTTCTTAATTTGTTTCTCAGCTTTTCTTAATTTAAAAGGCAAAAGGACTATATCATTTTTTTTAACCTGATAAAAGAAAGTAAGCTTGTTTACCTTTAAGACCAATTCATTCCTGACACAAAAATCAAATCATGTGTAACTACATGTTAACACAGAAGAGAAGCCTCCAGAGAGAGGGCTTGATTCCTTTGTCAAGATAAACTCATGGGCCAGTGTTAGAAATCCTTGGAAGTCTTTTCATATTCTGTCTAGGCTCTTAGACATCACCTACCATTCTCTAAGAACTTTCCAATGGGTCATCTCATGTCAGCACTGTCGGGCACTTCAGACACCACGGGGCAGCACTGAAACTGAATTCACAACACGTGGGATGGTTCTGCTCTGCCTCTTAACAGCTGAGTGATCCTTCCAGGTTACTTAAACTCTATGCTTTTCATTTTCTCATCTATAAAATGGTATTCAATAATTGGAAAATTATAACTGAAAAGTACCTATCACAGTGCCTGACACATATTAGGTGACAATTTAAAGTACTGTTATTATTATTACTAGGTTTCTTTAAAAACGGCCAACAAACAAACAGACAAAACAACAACAACAAAAACTTTTCCACCTCCCTGGCTTCTTTTTCTCTGATTTAAAACTTCACAGGTCCCACCAGAGGGCAGAGAGCAGAAGCAAGAAGAACTACAATCCTTCAGCCTGTGGAACAAAAACCACATTCACAGAAAGATAGACAAGATGAAAAGGCAGAGGGCTATGTACCAGATGAAGGAACAAGAGAAAACCCCAGAAAAACAACTAAATGAAGTGGAGATAAGCAACCTTCCAGAAAAAGAATTCAGAATAATGATAGTGAAGATGATCCAGGACCTCGGAAAAAGAATGGAGGCAAAGATCGAGAAGATGCCAGAAATGTTTAACAAAGACCTAGAAGAATTAAAGAACAAACAAACAGAGATGAACAATACAATAACTGAAATGAAAAATACACTAGAAGGAATCAATATCAGAATAACTGAGGAAGAAGGACGGATAAGCAACCTGGAAGACAGAATGGTGGAATTCACTGCTGCGGAACAGAATAAAGAAAAAAGAATGAAAAGAAATGAAGACAGCCCAAGAGACCACTGGGACAACATTAAACACAACAACATTCACATTATAGGGGTCCCAGAAGGAGAAGAGAGAGAGAAAGGACCCGAGAAAATATGTGAAGAAATTATAGTCGAAAACTTCCCTAACATGGGAGAGGAAGTAGCCACCCAAGTCCAGGAAGTGCAGAGAGTCCCATACAGGATAAACCCAAGGCGAAACATGCCGAGACACAGAGTAATCAAATTGGCAAAAATGAAAAACAAAGAAAAATTATTGAAAGCAACAAGGGAAAAACGACAAATAACATACAAGGGAACTCCCATAAGGTTAACAGCTGATTTTTCAGCAGAAACTCTACAAGCCAGAAGGGAGTGGCATGACATATTTAAAGTGATGAAAGGGAAGACCTACAACCAAGATTACTCTACCCAGCAAGGACCTCATTCAGATTCGATGGAGAAATCAAAAGCTTTACAGACAAGCAAAAGTTAAGAGAATTCAGCACCACCAAACCAGCTCTACAACAAATGCTAAAGGAACTTCTCTAAGTGGGAAACACAAGAAAAGGACCTACAAAAACAAACCCAAAACAATTAAGAAAATGGTCATAGGAACATACATATTGATAACTACCTTAAATGTGAATGGATTAAATGCTCCAACCAAAAGACACAGGCTTACTGAATGGATACAGAAACAAGACCCGTATATATGCTGTCTACCAGAGACCCAGTTCAGACCTAGGGACACATACAGACTGAGAGTGAGGGGATGGAAAAAGATATTCCATGTGAATGGAAATCAAAAGAAAGCTGGAGTAACAATCCTCATATCAGATAAGATAGACTTTAAAGTAAAGAATGTTACAAGAGACAAGGAAGGACACTATGTAATGATCAAGGGATCAATCCAAGAAGAAGATATAACAATTATAAATATATATGCACCCAACGTAGCAGCACCTCAATACATAAGGCAACTGCTAACAGCTATTAAAGAGGAACTCGACAGTAATACAATAATAGTGGGGGACTGTAATACCTCACTTACACCAATGGACAGATCATCCAAACAGAAAATTAATAAGGAAACAGAAGCTTTAAATGACACAATAGACCAGATAGATTTAATTGATATTTATAGGACATTCCATCCAAAAACCGCAGATTACACTCCCTTCCCAAGTGCGCATGGAACATTCTCCAGGATAGATCACATCTTGGGTCACAAGTCAAGCCTCCATAAATTTAAGAAAATTGAAATCATATCAAGCATCTTTTATGACCACAACACTATGAGATTAGAAACAAATTACAGGGAAAAAAACGTAAAAAGCACAAACACACGGAGATTAAACAATACATTACTAAATAACCAAGAGATCGCTGAAGAAATCAAAGAGGAAATCAAAAAAAACCTAGAGACAAATGACAATGAAAACACAATGATCCAAAACCTATGGGACGCAGCAAAAACAGTTCTAAGAGGGAAGTATATAGCAATACAAGCCTACCTCAAGAAACAAGAAAATTCTCAAATAAACAATCTAAACTTACACCTAAAGGAACTAGACCTGTATGCAGAAAACTATAAGACACTGATGAAAGAAATTAAAGATGATCCAAACAGATGGAGAGATATACCATGTTCTTGGATTGGAAGAATCAATATTGTGAAAATGACTATACTACCCAAATCAATCTACAGATTCAATGTAATCCCTATCAAATTACCAATGGCATTTTTCACAGACTAGAACAAGAAATCTTAAAATTTGTATGGAGACACAAAAGACCCCGAACAGACAAAGCAGTCTTGAGGGAAAAAAATGGAGCTGGAGGAATCAGACTCCCTGACTTCAGACTATACTTCAAAGCTACAGTAATCAAGAAAACATGGTACTGGCACTAAAACAGAAATATAGATCAATGGAAGAGGATAGAAGGCCCAGAGATAAACCCACACATATATGGTCATCTTATCTGTGATAAAGGAGGCAAGAATATACAATGGAGAAAAGACAGCCTCTTCAATAAGTGGTGCTGAGA
The DNA here is from genome assembly GCF_059928025.1 of Delphinapterus leucas. Taxonomy (NCBI): domain Eukaryota; kingdom Metazoa; phylum Chordata; class Mammalia; order Artiodactyla; family Monodontidae; genus Delphinapterus; species Delphinapterus leucas. The sequence continues at coordinate 18,971,604 of NC_143133.1, forward strand.
AAACTGGACAGCTACATGTAAAAGTATGAATTTAGAACACTCCCTAAAACCATACACAAAAATAAACTCAAAATGGATTAAAGACCTAAACGTAAGGCCAGACAACATAAAACTCTTAGAGGGAAACATAGGCAGAACACTCTAGGACATAAATCACAGCAAGATTGTTTTTGACCCACCTCCTAGAGTAATGGAAATAAAAACAAAAATAAACAAATGGGACCTAATGAAACTTAAAAGCTTTTGCACAGCAAAGAAAACCATAAAGAAGACAAAAAGACAACCCTCAGAATGGGAGAAAATATTTGCAAACGAAGCAACTGACAAAGGATTAATCTCCAAAATGTACAAGCAGCTCATGCAGTTCAATATCAAAAGAACAAACAACTCAACCCCCAAATCGGCAGAAGACCTAAATAGACATTTCTCTAAAGAAGATATACGGATTGCCAACAAACACAGGAAAGGATGCTCAACATCACTAATCATTAGAGAAATGCAAATCAAAACTACAATGAGGTATCACCTTACACCAGTCAGAATGGCCATCATCAAAAAATCTGGAGAAAAGGGAACCCTCTTGCACTGTTGGTGGGAATGTAAATTGATTATAGCCACTATGGAGAACAGTATGCAGGTTCCTTAAAAAACTAAAAATAGAACTACCTTACGACCCAGCAATCCCACTACTGGGCATATACCCTGAGAAAACCATAATTCCAGAAGAGTCATGTACCACAATGTTCATTGCAGCTCTATTTACAACAGCCAGGACTTGGAAGCAACCTAAGTGTCCATTGACAGATGAATGGATAAAGAAGATGTGGCACATATATACAATGGAATATTACTCAGTCATAAAAAGAAACAAAATTGAGTTATTTGTAGTGAGGTGGACGGACCTAGAGTCTGACATACAGAGTTAAGTAAGTCATAAAGAGAAAAACAAATACAGTATGCTAACACATATGTATGGAATCTTAAAAAAAAGGTTCTGAAGAACCTAGGGGGAGGACAGGAATAAAGACACAGACATAGAGGATGGATTTGAGGACATAGGGAGGGGGAAGGGTAAGCTGGGATGAAGTGAGAGAGTGGCATGGACTTATATATACTGCCAAATGTAAAATAGATAGCTAGTGGGAAGCAGCCGCATAGCACAGGGAGATCAGCTCAGTGCTTTGTGTCCGCCTAGAGGGGTGGGATAGGGAGTGTGGGAGGGAGAAGCAAGAGGGAGGGGATATGGGGACATATGTATATGTACAGCTGATTCACTTTGTTTTAAAGCAGAAACTAACACACTATTGTAAAGCAATTATACTCCAATAAAGATGTTAAAAAAAAAAAAGCATTGCAAGTCTAGGAGTGAAAAAAATAAATAAAAATAAAAATGCACAGGTCTTCTCACTCTTGGAGAAACCTTGGTTTGACTGTGATGTGCCTTTACTCTACTATTTTACTTCCTACCTGCTTTTTAACGCCATTTGCCATCTTACTAACACTTCAAAATTTGGCTCTCCAGTAACTTAATCTTCACTCTGTTGAAACTTCAAGATCCCCAGTGACTCAGTGTCACTCTCTGCAGTGCTCAGCAATTTGAAGAGACGTTGAGATTTCCCCTTCCCTGTCACACTACTTTCTTGTCCTCCTACTCCTCTGTTTCTTCATTCAATTTCTCCTACCTCAACTCTGTCTCAGTGGTGGTTATCGCCCAAGGAGATGTCCTCAGGCCTCTGGTTTACATAATCTCCGCTCTCACTGAGTAACTTTATCAGCAAACATCTTTACATAGATGCCTCCCAAATCTTTCTTTCCAGACTAGATTGTTCCCCAGATTTTAACTGCAAAACTGCTGAACTTCCATTTAGATGTCTAATAGGCATCTCAGACTCAGTGTACTGAATGAAGCACATAATCTTCCCCAAATATAATCTCTTCAAACCTGTAAATCATCTTTGATTCCCTCTTACCTCCCCACATCAAGTCAGACGTGAAGACCTGTCAAGTCTTCCTTTCTCATGTATCTCAAGGTATCAATTCCTTTTCACTCCTACCACCACCACTAACATCATTCATTGTTGCCATCTTGGATTATTATAATCTTCTCAACTCTAGTTTTCTTCATCCTCAATCTAGTTTGCATTCTGCTACCAAGTTATTATTCTTTAAAAAACTGCTTTCATCAAACATCAAACAACTGCTTACCTCAAAAACATTCATGACTCCCTAAATTTTATAGGAAAATAGACAACCTACCTTGATATTCCAGAGTTAGAGTTTCCAAAATTGGGTTGAGTTTGTCAGTTTAGACTTGTCTACAACTAATTCTTGACATTAATATTTATTAAAATAAAATAAAATATCCTACTCATAATTCCTAAAAGCCCATGATGTTTTTAGATTCCAGAGTCTACTCCTTGTCTTTCTCTGCCTCCTTCACTTAAAAAAAAAAAAAAGATAAACCAATTTCATGATTTCTTTCTGGCATATCAGCTCTTACCTCAATATCAATCCAATTGTTTGCCAAGGTTCCATGTCCAATTTCAGAAATACACCATGTGACACAAACTTGAACAATTAATGCACCAATTCTTTCTTGGCCATAATAATTGTTTCAGGGATGGGAATACAACCCATGTATTTCCAGGTGGAATGAATCTTAGGACTTGTGAGGACATTCCTGAGAAAAGAGTCAGGATAGGATTGACTAGGCTGAAATTAAAAATATCAAATCTCAATGGCTTAACTCAGTATGTTTTATTTCTTGCTCATGCCACAGTCTGATATGGGGTAGGAGGCTTCCCTTTAGGGCTCTCCTCCAAGTGGTGATTCAGTGATCTAGCACCTTGCACACTGCCATTTTAAGCAAGTGATGGCAAATGCAAAAGGGGCAGAGAACATGGTTAGTCTTGGACGTTGAGTGGCCAAGTTTTATTTCCAGTGGGCAAAACCCAGTCATGTGGTTCCAGACAAACTCCAAGAGAGGTAGGAAATATAGCCCTATATGCCTGGGAAGAGGAAAATGAAACAAGATTTGCTAAACACTTGGGATTCTTTCTGCCACATGAGGGAGTGTTAGGAAAAAGTAAGATTGTTGAATCATTTAAGGATGCATAAAATATCAGGATTAATCTTTTATTTCCATAAAAAAGTTAATATAAGATTTTCCACAGTGTACAAGACACCCAGAAAGAGTCACAGATGTGCCTGTGCCCACCCAGAAGACCCAGTGTTTCAGCTCCTAGGAATGTAAGTTTAATGCTCTGAGGTGGAACGTTGGTCCACTTCCATATTTTTTTTCCTTTCATGTGTATGCAGAAATTTGCCTTACTGTGGACTTCCTGGAAAAGGGAGAGGCCAAAGAGGGACGTACAGAGGAAAAAGGGGAGAATGAAAAAGAGCAGGGGGAGAAAGGAGACGTGAATCGAGGGAGAAAAAGGAGACAGGATGAGAGAGAAGAAGGAGGCAGTAGTGGTAAGACCGATGGCATTTGTGTTTGTCGTTTTTAGTTATCTGTTATCTAAAAACTCTGAGAGCATTTCCTTAATTCTGCACTTCTTGCAAATAGACTATGGCTTCACACATGTGGGGAGGTGTGGCTGGTCCTGCTTACATGGGAAATAATAGAAAATACATATATTGGTCTTTGCCCCCAGTTCCTAGCACAGAGCTCCTGAAACTCTTATATTTCCTAGGTGATAACAGCACTAGGAGCATCTTTTCTTCTCATATTTTGTCTTTGACCCCTGTTCCTGACACAGGGCTCCTAAATTCCTTGGAATTTCCTGGATGATAGGAGTGTCTTTTGTTCTAATGAGGTGAACCCGGATGAGCTCCTGGATGGGGGCCGATCACCAAAAAGACCAAGCCATGATTCGAAGCTTGGAACCTTCAGCCCTGCCCCATTCTCCTGAGAAGGGAGAGGGGCTGGAAATGGAGTTAATGATATATCATGCCTACATGAGGAAAGTACAGGGTTTGGGGAGCTTCAAGGTGGGTAAACACACCCACGTATGGGGTGGGTGGTGTACTCCAACTCCACAGGGACAGAAGCTCCTGTGGACACATTCAGGATGCGTCCAGACCTCACCCCATGTACCTGTTCATCTGGCTGTTCATATATATCCTTTATGATATCCTTTAATTATACAATCAACTGGAAAACATGTTTCCCTGCATTCTGTGAGCTGTTCTAGCAAATGATCGAATCCAAGGAGGAAGGTCGTAGGAACCTCTGATGTGTAGCCAAGTCAGACAGAAGTTGTGGGTAACCTGGGGACCCACAACTTGTGATTGGCATCTGAAGCGGGTGCGGGAACCGTCTTGTGGGATTGAGGCCTTAACCTGTGGGGTCTGCAACTTTGGTTAGTGTCAGAATTGAACTGAATTATAGGACATCCAGCTGGTATCTCAGAGAATTGCTTGGTGGTAGAAAAATCCCCATACATTTGGTGACCAGAAGTGTCAGAAGTGAAGTGTTCTGTGTGGGTAGTAAAGGAGAGACACACAGGAAGAGTGTGTTTTTTCCCTTTACATGGTAGCAATAGACCCCCACTGTATGAAATGATTTGAATGCCTCCTAGACACATCCCTGAGAAAAACATAATCTCCCTCCCTGGCTGGTTTCATGGCATCCTGGCCTCCTCTGTGTCTGCAGTTGTCTGCCATGGGGTCATTCTCTTTGGTTTAGGTTCTTGGGAAAAGTAACTTGTATCTGGGATAATATTTTAAAAATATTTTTCCTCTTGCATTCCTTTGTACAGACTGTTCCCCCAGTCTTTTTTCAGAGGCATCTATTTGCCTAACGATATTTAGAATGTTCCAGCAGGAATGTAAAGAGAAAAGTTTATAATATACAATATGGAATTTAGGGCAAAGACAATAGTTACTGAAGTCAGGCTTTATTAAGAGATAGGGTTTTCTAAGTTCATTTAGCTCTCAGATAATTGAGTTTCTCCTGTAGGCAGGGAGGATACCTTCCACTGTGCTATCTAGGTCATGAGACTTGCTGCCCTAGGGAGAGAGAAGGATATTTATTCATATGTTCAACAATGAAGTGTCTTCTCTGTCCTGGGCATCATTCAAAGTGTTAGGAATTCAGCAAATAAACAAAAGACGCAGTCTTTTTTTAGGAATGTCCATACAGTGGTGTGGTGGTAAATGTTTAATAGTGAGCTCTCTGGAGAAAAGGCTCTGCTTTGTAGTATTTGCTGATTTCATGCTGCAAATACTCTCACCTTGGCAGATTTCAAGTTACTCACATGATATCACTAAATGAAGAGTTGAGAAGGGACAGACTACATAATTGTTAACTCTCTTGAACCAGTACAAACTAGCAACAGTACACTGAGGGCTACATATGAGATAAAATTCTGTGTGTGTGTGTGTGTGTGTGTGTGTGTGAGAGAGAGAGAGACAGAGAGAGAGAGAGAGAGAGAGAGAGAGAGAGAGAGAGAGAGAGGGTGGGGGGAGAATAAAGAGGTGGGGGGTAGGGTGAGGTAGATGTGAGTTATTGATGATGTTTTAGTTCCTGGGTTGGGCGATGGTTTCACCACGTTCATTATATTATTTAATTAATAAACAACCCGCTAAAAATAAAAGAGGGACATGCAGGAAACCAATGAAGATAATGCATTAAGAACAAAAAATTCTGATTAATCCAATTCTGTGCACCTAAGGACCATAAAAGAAAAGTGAGATATAACAAAGAGAATGTCAAAAAGATCAAAACATCTCTTTTTAGCTGGAGAAATGGTGGGAAGGAGAAGACCCAGAAGCTGTGGGCAGAGATGGACATGGGGAAGATAGGCAGGTCTTTGCACTTCCTTTAAAAGCCTAACCTGGTGGATTTTCTAGAAACATTCAAGCAGGTGTGAGAAGGCTCACGAACATCAGGGCGCACGACTCACCTTCTCAGATGAACAGGAGAGAGCACACATCACCACTGGTTGAAGGTGATTCAGGAAAGAGTGTGGGAAGGATGGAGACAGATGGGCCTCAGCAGGGCTCACAGTGTCCCGCAGATCGCTCGGAAGTCAGGGGCCTGGATGTTTCCAAAGTACACTGATGAGAAACCACAGAGATGTGGAAAGTGCTGGTGGGCTGGCTAAGCCCAGGGCCAGGGTAAGGAGGCTGCCCTGAGCCCAGATTTTGACTCAGAAGGACAGGGGTTGGAATCACAGAGTTGAGCAGGCAGGCCAGCCCTGAACCCTCAAAGCCAGATGAGCCAGTTGCACCTCAGTGGCCACCAGTGTAGGAAGCAAAAAACCCAACTATTTCTCAGTAGAGGTCAGTGAGGATAGAGGGGTCAGTGCTGAGAACCCCACGTCCTATCCCCCCAGTCTCTGTCCTGTGAGAGGGTGTGTAAGCCATGCCCTGTCCCCACCTGTGGAGGAGCAGCCAGAGGGAGAGGAAAGAGAGACCCTAGGCACTTTATAGAGATGGAGCCATCATCTAAAGGGACTGTTGAATTTATTACCAGGGCCAGCTTTGTGGGTGTTCGGCCATGAGGGCCACAGGCTTGCGTTAATACTCCACTGTTGCCATCTTGAAATCCTTAATTTTGAGCAAGGGGGACTGCATTTCCATTTTGCCCTGAGCCCTGCAATTATGTAGCTGGTTCTTCTTATTACAATGTCATAAGATTACTTAGAGACTCAACTAACATTTAGGGTTTTGTTTGTTTTGTTTTTTCTTGTTATCTAGAGTGTCGGGTCATGAAGAAATTGAGACAATTTATGGAGATACAAGGAAATATTTTCTCAGCCCAATCTGAGTGTAGTGGGAGCAATTTCACCTTGTCACAAGTGCACAAAAGGGTTATTGTCTATTAACAACTCATCCTACACTTGGATCCCGAGGCTCTTTATCCACTCTGGTTCTTGACCTCCATTCCTATTCAGAGCAGCACCACATCTGCATGTTCACTTCCTGAGCCTCACTACGAGATCTCAGAATTTACACTGAATCTCAAGCCACAACCCCTACCCCCTGCAAGTATGGAAATTGCTCTTCCCCCACCCGGGACTTCTAATCATCAATCTTCAGTCACTCGTTCACTCTGACAGGACAGGTCAACACCAGCCTGGCTTCCATGGTAAGCTGACCTCACCCCACACAGGACTGGTAGGACTCAATACTCATAGTCGAGTAGGAGAGCAAGCCTGACTTGTGCTGCTTACTCATTAAAATATATATATATTTTTCTTATTGATTGCTGGAAGACTGGGAGCTTCTTGAGGAGAGAAGCTGTATTTTATCCATCTTTGTATTCCTAACACCTAGCACTGTGGCCAGTCAAGAGCAGAAGTTCAAAAATGGCTTGTGGAATCAAACTGAACAACCTTCTCTCAAGCCCTTAATCCTAACCTCTTGCCTTTTCCATCATCAGAAGACCTCCTTTCTAACTTTAGGGAGAGTATCAATGGTGGTGAAACAGCACAGGACCCTTAGGGATCTCCTGGCTATATAAGCCTCACCCCCATTGCAGTGTCCCCCGTCTCTTGAAGCAAAAGGCTTTGCTTCAGGCCTCCCCTGAGTCTCCGAAGGCTGGCTCAGGAGTTAATGATCAGGAAAATGTGAACATGTAGAAACAAAAAATAGCAGTTGGGCCGGGAAACTGGTAACAATTTAAACAAAAGATCAGCCACATAGCAGAGTCACAGGACATTTAGTTCCTCCCTGAAGGACATAGATAACAGTGTCTGACGCACATTCCTAAGTTGTTTTTACAGAAACCAGACTCCCACCAGATGGAAACTGCTGACCACAACCACATAGACCCCAGACCAAATGGGATTAGAAGACTGATGATGTTGACTCCTAAAACATCACCCTGTTACCTCACCACCAAGCAAGCAGAAGAATGTTCATGAACTGAATGGGCACCCTGCAAATCACACACCTATTGTTACCTCTAAAAACCCTTCCTTGAAAGCCACAGGGGAGTTTGGATCTTTTGAGCTGCCTGTTCTCCTTATTTGGTGCCTACAATAAACTCTGTACTTTCCTTCACCACAATCTGGTGTCAGTAGATTGGCTTTGCTGTGTATCAGGTGAACGGACCCAAGTTCAGTTAGGTAACAATGGGAGAAGATACACACCCCTCCACCCTCCTCATCTCACCCTCTAGGAGTGGGGATTTCCCAAAGCTCACTCCTTGGTCCTCTGTTCATTACTTCTCATCCATCCAGTCTCTCTCTACTTCTCATGACACAATTGTAACAAGTCTCATCTCAGTGGGGTTTCTAAGACCCTCCAAAATATGGCTTTATGCTCCTTATCCAATCTTATTTCTTATTGCTGTCTAGTCTGTTCAGGCCACTTTCCCACAAACCCTCAACACTCCCACATGCCCCCAGCCCGCAATGCCTTTTTCATCCTCCAGCTCCATCTTCTATATCCCACCCTTCACAGTGCCAGCAAAATGCCAACCCTGATGGAGAAGGATTTAGATGAACTCTTTACATTACAGCAAGCATCTCTTTTCTAAATTTCACTACATCTTCTCAGTCCTAATTTTTTAAGCATTTAGGGACAGTGAACTGGAAACAAGAAAAAGAAAATTCCAATCCCCTCTTTCTTCTACGTCCTCTGAATCCTCTCAGTTCTTGCTCTCCACCCTCAAAGATAAACTCATGTGTGTGCATGCACACACACACAGTAGCAACTTCCTCAGGTGGAAGCCTCCAGGGAGGATAGGATTACTTAGGACTGTGAGGAGTCAGGACCCACAACTTATCCTGCTTTCCCAGGCTCTGACTCCATTGATGTTGGGCTATTCTTACATCTATAAGACAGAATGCAGAACAGAGTAAGGGATGAGTCCTTAGGAGCTAGAAGAAAGCAGTTGGAGAATTGGAATTCTTGGGATATTCTGGAATAATGACTCTAGTAACCTGATAGATTAGTACCATTGTTCAGTGACTAGTAGGGAAGGAACTGTCAAATCTTTAGAGCTTGGAGGAAAGATATTTACCAGTTTTGTTAGTAATTAAATTGCTATTTGTGACACCATAGTTGGAGTTGAGGCAACAATTTCCCTTCTAAATTTCCATAAATGTAGGGAACCAGGTTTCAGTTTGTGAAAAACATAACAATTTCTGGCTAAGCCAGAGAGAGGAGTTGCAGTCTGACACTGTTTATTAAGGGACCAGTCTATTTACTCTGATAAGGCTGAAAACAGGACATGGGTTAATGATCTCTCTGCAGGGAGTATCTGGCCATCTGTGTTGGTTAATTTTATGTGTCTACTTGGCTAGGCCACAGTACTTGGAGATTCAGTCAAACATTATTCTAGATATTTCTGTGAAAGTGTTTTTTAGATGACATTAAACTTTAAATCATCAGACTTTGAGTAAAGCCTATTACCCTCCGTAATGTGGGTGGGCCTCAGGCAAGCAGCTGAAGACTTAATAGAAGAAAATTGACCTCCCCTGAAGAAGGGGGGATTCTGCCAGCATATTGACTTCAGACTTAAGGTGTAACATCGCCTTTTCCCAATATCTCTAGCCTGCCAGCCCACCCTGAAGCTTTTGGACTTGCTAGCCTATACAATCACGTGCATGTGAGCTAATTCCTTAAAATAAATCTCTCTCATAGATAGATACATAGATAGATAGATAGATAGATAGATAGATAGATAGATAGATAGATCTCCTGCTGGTTCTGTTTCTCTGGAGAATCCTGACAATACACTATCTTACATAAGCTTAGAAACTTCCCTGAAGAGTGAGTTCATAACATTTCAATACTGACTATTCTCCTATTCTACCCTTTAGAGGCAGACCATTCTAATACCTTTATCTCCCTTGGAGAAAAATTATAGGCATTATCTGTAGGCAAGGAGAAAAAAAACAAATAAGGCCAAACATAAAATCCATTTTGATAGATATTAATTTTGTGATTAGATATTAAATTTTGTGATAGATATTAAATATGTGATTTCTTTATATGAACTGATTTTAATACTCAAAGAAATGGAAAAAAAAGAAGGAGGAGATAGAAGAGGAGAAAGGGGAAGAGAAGGAGGAGTAGGAGGAGAACAAGAACGAGAAGAAGGAGAAGAAAAGAAATGAAATTATTAAAATGAACAATGGGTCTTTAAAAAAAATCTAAAACAAAAAACAGCATCCGTCCAGGATGAATCAATAGATTGGCCAAGCCCTTTTCTAGTAAAATGATATTTAGTTGTAAGAAAAGCAACCACAAAGGGTTTTTTTCTTCTCTCTCTTTTTACATTTTTTAATTTGTGATTCGTACCTTGTCTATTTCAAAGTCTCATTTAAACTTTCTATGGTGAATCATCCCCATCGCATATTTTCTTAGTAACAGTAGTGAATCACTCTTTTAAAATGTTTTAAGTACGTGTGTTCCTTCGCATTCAACACAATAAATCTGCTAAATGCTACTATGTGTGAATGATCCTAAATATCATTATAAGATCATCATTTTCCACAGAATTGAATGAGTATTTAAATGAGATATGAATGGATATTGCCTTATTTCTGACATTCCTGAAAATATATTAATTGTTGACAAGATCAGTAAGCAGACAAGTATAGCAGAAAAAGTCCTAAACTTGAAGTCAAAGGACCTAGATCTTAGTGCCAGTGTCATCCTAGGCAAAGCTATTTGATACCTCTGAACTGCAGTCATGGCCTTCTCTATAATATCCTAACCTTACCATTAGCATTATATAAGAGAGATTATTTTATGTGAGAGTGCTCAGTACAGAGAAGGATTCATTCATACAGTGCAATTTAGGGACGTGTGGAAGTAATGTTTTACATGGTGAAAATGCATGGTGAAAGGAGGTGAGAGACTCAAGAGGACATTCAAGAGTCTTTCCCAGGAGCTCTGGGCTAAGAACAGGTGACTAAGTTGAAGGACTAAGTGAGCCCCCTTGGCTAACAAGAAGGGTTCCAATTGGACCAGCATGGTTTCCCTGTATCCCAGGTTCAGGGAGAGGTGTGGGAAGTATGGTCTTACAGTGTGACTGACCAGAATGAGAAGTCACCACTGGACAAGGCCACATGGCCTGAGGGGGTCCATATTCTCTATGATGGCCAGTGGCAAAAAGTGATTGCTTCAGGTGAGGGGGCTTCTGGCCTGCAGAACCAAAATGTTCACAAAGCTTGCTTCTCGGGGAGTCCCAGATATTTCAGGAAGGTTGCCTTATAAGGGATAGTCCTTGAAATCAAGAAACCCATGTGTGGATAAAAATACACACCTTTCTGAATTGTTGGAAGGATAATATATTTAAAGGACTTAGCCTAGTGTTTGGGAGGTAGCAGGTCTTCACTAAATGATAGCTGTCACTATGTTTACTGCTACCATTATTATCATCATTAAATGGGAGAAGAAGGTAAAGGAAATTAAAGCCCCTGGCGAGTGAGGGCCCTCTGAAGATTATTTCTGAATTATTCTAGAAAGGAGTAAAAAACACTTGGTTTTCTCTGGATGAGCAGAACCTAATCATAAACCTGATATAGGTCAGAGGATTCACCTGAATTATAACTGGGGGTAGGGCGGGGAATCCTTGAGATGTGAGGCTTCTGGAGCTTCTGGGGACAGGAACTAATGACTCCCCACACCAGTCCGCGTTCACCCAGCGGTAGAGCCAAGGATGGCACTTGTGCTCACGAAATGAGTAAATGATGATGTTCAAGCATTTAATCTGCATATGCTTTTTCCCTAATTTAAAAAAAATTTTTGTTATGTTTTATTTTCATTTACTTCAATGTATTTTTTAAAAAGATTTAGCTTTACTTACTTTTGGCTGCGTTGGGTCTTCGCTGCTGCATACGGGCTTTCTCTAGTTGCAGCGAGCAGGGGTTACTCTTCGTGGTGGTGCGCGGGCTTCTCATCGCGGTGGCTTCTCTTGTTGCGGAGCACGGGCTCTAGGCACGTGGGCTTCAGTAGTTGTGGCACGTGGGCTCAGTAGTTGTGGTTCACTGGCTCTAGAGCACAGGCTCAGTAGTTGTGGCACATGGGCTAAATTGCTCCGTGGCATGTGGGATCTTCCTGGACCAGGGCTTGAACCTGTGTCCCCTGCATTGGCAGGCAGATTATTATCCACTGTGCCACCAGGGAAGTCCCCCTAATTTGTTTTAAGTAGAAATACCAGAAACGGGAACAAATAAATCCCCCTGAAATCCAATCACCGAGCTTAGCACTTTACCTATTTTGACTTAATTAATACTCATAACAATCTTAAAGGTTTGTATCCTTACTCCCATTTGCTATATGAGAAGATACAGGTGCAGAGAGCTGAAGTGACTTTTCCCAGCTGGTACTGAAACTGGGATTGAAACCCAGGGCAATCAGTCCTCCAAATCCCTGCACTTTCCTCCACACCATCTCACTATGATTGCACCCTCCCTTACTTGACAGCATTCCTCTGTTTAGAAGCAATTTTTATTCTGTATGGTGCTTTGCAGTAAAACTGTCCTCTCGCCAACACTGACCTGAGTTTTTTGAAGTGGTTTCCTCACGAGTGCTGTTTACCATTACCAAGTAACTTATTGCTTCTCAGAGTGCTGGTGAATATGGATGATGGCACATAATCAAGCAGTCTGCACTTTGGCCACAAACCACTTGTACCACTAAACAGAAGAAGAAACAAAAGGAAATCAAGTATACAAAAATGATACAAGTGTTAAATGCCAAAAATCAGAATTTCTTGGTTTACCCCCCCCACCCCCCGGTGGATCCTCTTCTAAAGCACGTGCTCTCCCTTTGCTATTCTCTTTACAGATATCACCCCTTCTAACACACACCAACATTAAGGATATTTCCTGTGCATTAAATTGGATATTTTTCTTCATTTGAAATAATGTATCTAAACTTAATATGATGTTAAAATACTTAAGGTAGATTTCTCCAACTCTCTGTGTGCTGTAAAAATGTAACTAAGCAGAAAGAAAATAGATTCTAGTTAAATTGGCAAGATTTATATCCTTTTCAAAAATGAAGAAGATAGTTAAATTTGGATCCTCGCATTATTGTTTTTCATTAATTCTTGTTTCAACATTATAGAATTACTTGGAAAGAATGTGTCTTTTAAGCATTCTGTCACTTCAAATATGTTCATCTTTAATAAGAAATTTTTTCCAGTTACTAAAATTAGGTCACACCAAACTTTCCAAAATATTACATTTAAAATTTTGGTTTACTTTTGACATCTCCCTAACATCGATTTACAAAATGAAGAATAATCCTTATCATAAATTTCAGTAGTTTTTATTCAGAAAAAAACTCCCACATTAACTGTAGTTCCCAATGCTTCCTCTACATGTTCATAAAAGAATTACTTTCCGAGGGAAATGTTCTAGGTAATCACCCACTCCATTCTCTCGTGGTTAGGAGTTTTAGCATTTCACAAGTGAAAACATCACTTTTTCTTATTGTTACAAAACCTGGATTTTGAACATGAAGGCTCAAAGCAGCAGAGTATTGCTGGTAAAAGTTGAGTTGCTAGAAACCATCCTGTTGCCTTTCATTTCAGTGACTTCCTACCACTTTTGTTCACTGATGTTGCATGTGCTATAGGTGTCCGCCTTCACAACTTTCCACTTGCGTGGAATTCCATCTGTTTAATCAAACCGAAACAAATTGTAGTGGCAAGGTCCTTGTACCTTAAAAGATTTCCTTCCTGATATACTATCTTGTTAACCCATTGCATCATTCAGAAGAATAAATACCCCAGCTCAGCACACAGGAAATGTAACAACAACAACAAAAAAAGGAAATAGAGAATATTAAGATATATACATGTATGTATCACACACACACATACACATACACAAAATATATGGTCTATGTAACAGAAGAGTCACACATTTATTAAACATATATAATGATATTTGCCAAGCGCATTTCTTGGCACTTCCATGTGCCAAGAAAATGTAGCTTCTTTGTTTCTCTGTGGCTAATTTCATCCTCCTTATGTGTTCCCATCCTACTGGATGGAGAGGATGTTTAGACACATCAACAAATAACTGATTATTTAAACAGTACTATTTCAGTCTAAATTTCAATCTATTCATATATGATACGATACCATGAATCAGAGCTTGTTTGAATGGTTTCTTTTGGGTGACTCAGTCCTTCAGTACATGCTCAGACTTTCAGAATTCTCCTCTCCCTTTTGGGCAGCAGCTGGGTGAGGGAGGAGCTTTGCTGTGCTCTCTGTGGTGTCCCCGGCCACATGCTGGCTGCTGTCCTCTGAGCTCTGGCTGCCCTGCTTCTGCCCCGGGCATGCTGCTGGTGGCCGCTGCTGAAGTCTGAGGCTGGTATGACTGGCCTGTGTTCTCTCAGCTTGACCTGAGACCAAGGTTCCTCTCTGGTGACCTGGCCCCTGAAGGTTGGCTGCAATCTGGCTTCAGAGTCACTTTGTTCCTGCCTAGGGATTTCTGCCAAGCTGGACAGTCAACATCACCTGCAACCCTCCTCCTGCCAGCAGGAACCTCTGAACTCTCTGTGTCACCTGAACGCCAAGGGCAGCTCAAGAGGGCCAGCCCAGACTCTGCCTAAGCGCATGGAAGCCCAACATGCCCTGCAAGCCAGTTTCTCCCACCTTCACAAACAGGAGTAGAGCTGCTCAGCTAATTCAGCAGATCTGTCCCTGGTGGGACTTCAGCCAAGGGAGGAGGCCAGGACTCAGTCCCTCCTAAGCTGCCTCTCTCCTCCCACACTTACCCCTTCACAGGTTCTTTCCACACTCTTCCACCAGCTTTCTAATCCTCCTTCCTTATACCAAACCTCAAGACCAAGTCATCAGATCACGTTCTTCCCGTGTTAATAGGACAAATAGGAGTTTAGAAAAATTATTCTTTTTTTCAATGAAAAATCAGGTTTTATTGTCTCCACAAAAAAAAAAAAAAAAAAAAAAAAAAAAGCTTATTTTGGTTCTCAGAAGCCAAACAGTGAATCTTTTTCTTTGCACTCCGGCCACAAAAAGTTCCAATACACCCCCACTGCCCCCCACCTCCCTTTCTCTGCAGGCCCTAAACAGGAAAGCTCAGTGATAACATCTCCGAAATCTGTCATCCTCCCTCCGTGTGCAAAAGGAACACAATTTCAAGGGTCTCTAGGGTTAATAAATCAATAAAAGAATCACGTTTTATTCTGAAAGTTAGCAAATCTTAAAATTGGAGAGATCTTTATTTATGGTCATGGACTCATTCTAGCATTTACGTGACAGAAGTTTAGAGAAGACTTTTGAAAATTTGACATCTCATGGAATTGTTTTCACCTTATAGGATTATTTCCTCTTTCATGTCTTGTTCGGGCATCCTAAAATAGCTTAATGACCCTCTCCATACAGTTTTAATAAAATATGAGTTAGAGTTCTTTTAATCAAAAAGGCTTCAAAATACTTCGACACTCCACACTGTATTTGGGAGATGACCTCAGACTTTATCACTTAAGTAAGATTCTGAATTCATGCTTCTGAACTCAATATGAAGCTTTAGGTATGTTTCTAAGACTCTGTACATAATTCCCTTGTTAAAAACAAAACTGTCAAAACAAAACTGTTATTTGATTGTCTATAAACCCGGAACTCAGGAATTTTAAAAAGAGTTCCAAGAAGTCCCTGGGGGCTTCCCTGGTGGTGCAGTGGTGAAGAATACGCCTGCCAATGCAGGGGACATGGGTTCAAGCCCTGGTCCGGGAAGTTCCCACATGCCGCGGAGCAACTAAGCCCATGCGCCACAACTACTGAGCCTGCGCTCTTGAGCCCGCGAGCCACAACTACTGAAGCCTGTGCGCCTAGAGCCCGTGCTCCGCAACAAGAGAAGCCACTGCAATGAGAAGCCCGCGCACCGCAACGAAGAGTAGTCCCCGCTGGCCACAACTAGAGAAAGCCCACGGGCAGCAACAAAGACCCAATGCAGCCAAAAAAAAAAAAAAAAAGTCCCTAGAATTATATGCAATATTTTGTAACTACATTTTTATGGGAGAAAAATCATAGGTTTCATCAGCTCATCAAACTGGGGATTTTGATTCCCATCAGGTTTAGAATTTCTTCCGTGCTTTATGCTTGCTAATATTGAGTGGCCGAAATCAATTATCTGAAAGAAATTGAATATAAATGACAAATTACACTTCGCAATGAAATAAGTAGGTTGAAAGGTTCTTATTATGAATGAATTATTAAAGGTAAATAACTGTGTGGTTATACAAGTTTTCCTTTACAAAAGATGTAAAAAAGCGAAGGAACGGAATCCCATCTTCCCTAGCCCTTTCTTCTGTACTGGATGGAGTGCAAACTCCTTAGCATGACACAAAATGCCATTTACAACCTGACCCTGCCCAGCCTTTTCAGATTTGCCTCTTGTCACTTTGCCCTTACTCTGTATCTCAGCCAAACCCAATTATTGACTTTCCTCTGACTCTCTCATGCATTTTCAAACCTCTCTGTTCAAAACCTCCTGTGTGGCAAACTCCTACCTACCCTTCAATGTCTCTTCTCTGCTTTCACAGTTAGTCACTGTCACAGCACTCTGTACAGCTCTCTGCCATACTAGGTAACACACTGCATTGTAATTGTTATTTCCATGTCCTTACCCACTATTAACAGAGACTATCTTGAAGGCTGGGATATTATCATATTCATCCCATATCCATAGGACTGAGCACAGAGGAGAGACTCAATAGATGTTGACTGAATTAATAATTAAATAAGAGGATTCAAGAGGGTCAATAAAGGACTCTGGCAGAGGACACTGGGAGGCAGTTCAGCCTTTGGACAGAGAGACACGAATTCACTATAGTCTCATGAAACTATCGAGAATGATACCTTGTTGTCCCAGCAAAGATCTTCACAGATCAGCTGGGAATAGGGGCAAGTTATGGCAGCTCAGGCCTCATGCCAGAGCGGAGCGCCCTTCCGTAAGGAGGCCTGGATTACATCAGGCTCCCGGAGGCCTCCTCTCCCACCCTCTGCTAGCTTAGCCTGTACTACTGTCCCTCTCATTTCTTTTCTTCATGCTTCCACTACTTTCCCTGTCATTGCCTCACAGCCCTCCCCCAACCATGCACATCCCTTTTCCAAAATGGGCCAATGAAAAGGACCAGGACCTAGATGACTTCAGTGACGTTGGGTAGTTGTGAGCTCTCTTTGACCAGCCAGTGTTATGGACCTGCATGGGGGGGTTCACAGTTCGCAGAGCATTGTCACATAGTCACATATATCATCTCATTTGATCTTAACCTGGGCCCAGTTACCTCAGGTTAGCAGATGTGGGAGAAAACACAGCAACTTCAATCATCTAAGGTAAGGTGCCTGGATAAATGCAGGCTGGAACAAGGTCTTTTAACTCTATTTGCACTTTGAAGCTCATGTTGGAAAACAGGGCGAAGATAGATGACAGTGTCCTTAGTGTAACCCAGTATTAATAAAAATGATTCTGTTGCTCTAACAGTAATAGACAGTAAAAAATAAAGGCTATAAAATGAAATACAAATGTATCCTTCCCTACTCCAGCCCCAAGATCCTCATTCCTACTTCCCCCAAGGTAACCACCAGGAAAAATTTCTTGTGTATCCTTCCAGGAATGTCCTTAGTGTTTATGTGTGCATACATATACATAATATGTGTTATATAAAAATATTATATTAGTGTCACAACTAGAAATATGTATTATGTAAATATACATTTATGCACAAATTATAAGACCATTAAAATGTGAAACATATAACCTAAAATCATGCCTATATATGTATGTATATGTATACATACACACAAAATAATCTCTATAAAATCCTACTTATATGTGCTATGTGCATATACACATAAGAATATATGCATACATACATGGAGTCAACCATGGACCTAGCACTGGATGTTAAGGGACATGGCTGGCAGTGGAAGTTGGTGACATTATTATTGTTTCTGATGGTATGCCAAATTTAATGAAGTGAAATCAGGTAGCAGTTTTTTGTTGGTGGAGAGGATAGCTGTTTGTGCAATGCCAGACCTCCCACTGGGCCCAGGCTGGTTTGGCCAGAGTCCTCTTCCCTAGAAAGCTTGGTTTGTGGCTCCCCTTATTTAGTGACTCTCAGTTGCTTTCCTGTGACAGCAACTGCTTGTGACCAGCTGAGCTCCGAGACTGATCTGCTGGTTGCTTTGAAACACACACATCCAAGTGCTCAGTGGGGTTGTCTAGAGTGGTCCTTGACTGTTCATTGACTCCACCTGGCCCCCCTGCCAGTGACTGGAGGGTAAAGACCATGTGTCAATCATCTTTGTTGCCCCGGCACAGACCCCACACCTCGATGAGCGTTTGTCAAACAGATCTGAAGCTGTTAACTGGCACTTTACTCAATACCTCACTTGCAAAGTCTCCGCAGAGCCCATGGAGAGGTAGCTGCCCTTTCTTAGTGAACAGTTATCAAGAGTATCCTCTCTTCTAGACACCATTTGGAAGTAGATCATTTACCTTGAGTGCTTCCAGCTTCCTCTTCTATCCTCATACTCTTTTCAAACTGGCAAACTGAAGCAAGCCATTCAATGTGATTTCTATGCTTGGCAGCTGGGGTCATTAGGACCGGGGAAGCAATTGTTTTATGTTCTGAAATACTTATGCAGAGTTCCTGTAATCTTTGTCCTACTGGGGAAGAAACAGCCTAGAGTCTCTTAGGAAGCATGCGGTGAAAAAAGAGAATAAAACATTGGAGAACAACAACAACAGCAAATTGGAAAGAAAGATAAAAGACCAAGAACTGAAACTCTATAAACTCATATACACACATTTGTTAACGGTGTAGCTGGTAGACTTGGAAGCAGTGAGGTTTGACTGGAACGCACCAGATGGGAACCTGGACTCAGTCCCAGCTCTGCCGTGGAGTTCCGAGGCGTGAGGCAGAACTGCTCCTGGCCTCAGCCTCCTCCCCGGGGGCATGGGTTAACTGGAAAAGATGAGGGGAAGCTGACACAATAGTGGCATTATTGCTCTGATGAAGATCTAAGTGGAAGAATTATTACACTTATCCTGAATGTAGAGAGAGGGAGAGAGAGCAGAAGTTACAGGGATATGGATTTTGACTCAGTGTAAGGAAGAACGTTCTAGTATAAAGTTTTCCCAAAATGGAATGGACTGCTTTGCAAGGTGATAAATTCTTTGGTCCTGGAAAGATCTGAACCATCCTGGATAGAAGAGTGTACTAGGTGGTTTTCAAGCTCCCTGACATCTCTTAAGAATATGTTTCTATGACTAGTTGATCTCTAAGGCAGCAGCGTCCAATTGAATTTCTGCCGTGATGGGAATGTGCCATATCTGGGCTGTTCACAATGGTAGTCACTAGCTATGTGTACCTACTGAGCACTTGAAATGTGGCCAGTATGGTGGAGAGACTGAATTTTTCATTTAATTCAATTCTAGTAAATTTCAATTTTAAAAGCCACATGTGGCTGACGGCTACCAAATTAGCCCAGCTCTAAAATCCTACGGTATTTTTCTAGCTCCCATCACTGACTACCATATTATCATCACATCACACTCTGTCCTGGACCCTGTATATAAAATTGCTTTCTTTAGGATATGGTCTTGCTGTAGAAGAAATTACCTTCTGAGAAAGAAGTAAAACCCATTTAAAAACATGGAAGTGGATAAAGAATAAGAGTAGATAGCAAATAAACTACCGCCAATCTGGGAAGTGCGCTCAGCCAGAGAATCTACTGCACAGCCGCAATAAAAACACTGGTGTTTCTAAGAAGCGTAAAGGTGTGAACAACCCCCTGACTGCGGGGGTGGGAGGGAAATAGCTCTGAGCTCAGTCTCCCACCAACCTGCTGCTGTGCTGAACTGAGGATCCTTCCTGCAGTGCACGCTCGATGAGCTGCCAGTCTTCTTCCTATACATTTTAAGAGTGATAGAGATTTAGAACAGTGTGATAAAGTAACCTCAGGCTTCATGATAGTTCACCAGAAAGAGGAAGTTGTTTGAATTAGAACTTATCATTTCAGATCAGGAAGAGACTTCGGAGATTATATAATCTAGTCTCTGTGTTTTACAGAGAAGAAAACCAAAGCCCGAAGCCCAGAAAAGCCTTGTGACTCGCCAAGCTCACGTGGTTATTTAAGAGTAGAATATTACATTTCTGTAAAAAAAAAAAAATCATATGTAGTAAATAACAAATAGTTACTCATGTAAAATGTAACCTTTTTCTTAAAAACAAACAAACAAACAGAAATAATGCTTCCCACGAGCTTATTAGAGCTGACGGAGAGTCAAGGGCATCATCAACAGCTTTCCCGTGGAAAGTTTCAATCCTCCAGTGTTTCTCGAGAGTGTGACAGAGGCCTTTATTGGAGACCTGGTTGAAGGACTGGACTGAACTTCTGCTCAGACTTTGCTAAGACAGCATCTCCCCAAACTCAGTCCAGAGAAAAGCTGCAATGTGCTCAGGGGATGCTCTGGGGCCATATTCTCTCCAATCAAGGCTCTGCAGCAGTTCCCAAGAAGAAATTCTTCCCGCTCTTGGTTCATGGACCATCCTTGTATGTTTGTCCCCCAGAGAATGGCAAAATCTAAACAAACAAGTTCTATTTTCAATTTGTCTTCCTGAAAACCAGGCTTCACCCACATGAAACTAGCTAGCATGCCTCAAATGCTGAAGGCTTCTAGGTACTTTCTGAGTTTGCTCTGACTCATGTCTTACCTACGTATATATCCTCAATTAAAAATAAAATAAAATAAAATAAAATAAAGCAGAGAAATGAGGGCTCTCTTTCAATGTAAACAATTTGATTCTTCCCACATCCTCATCTTTCCTCCATTACCAGGTAAAACTCCTTCTTTTTCCTTGAAATGGGTATATAATTCAGATAACATATTTGAAAGATTATTTATGGAGCATTTAAACGTAAGAATTTCAGCAATTTAATAAGGAGTACTGTCACATCAAGTGCTATGTCACAGTCAAGCTATGATCTAATCAGATTGCTTTTCACAATGACTAGCAGATTTTCACGATGTCATTCACCCATACAAAAACCATAACTGGCTTCCTATTGGGATCCTTTTGTATTAAATGTGACCACCCGAGTCTGGCAGCTTACTATCAACCTGTTCTTTCCCCCTCCTATCAAACTACATCTTTAATGCACCCCCAGCCCTACTCCAACACATTCTCCCTTTTCAGCCAGGCGCTTCCCCTCATCATGCTATCTCCCACAGATTCTCTGTATGGTCCTCTTCATGCCTTCTTTGCACAGCATCCCATACCTCATTCCCTCTACTCAGGACCATCACCTCCTCCAAGAATGGGCTTAAAGTGACTCCTCTTTTAGAAATCTTCCCCTCTAAGCCCATCCACACTTGTGTCCTATCACTTGTCTACTCTGAGAGTCACCGGCATGTTTTGTTTTGTTTTGTTTTGCATTACCTCTGTGCAAAAAGCTGTAAACCTGTAGCACTAGAGAGATGGGAGTGAGGGCAGACTATGCAGGTACCAGCTGGCTTTACTCCCATCGTTCTCCAGATGAGGTTCAGATTGGCCAAGTGATATGTCGAAGATCACACAGGATTTGAAGCCACATCTCCAAGACCACTGTTCATTTCACCACACGACACTACCTTTTAGTTTCAGATCTGCCTCATACTAAAAACTGAGAAAAATATAGTGTTATATAATACCTAAAGAAAAATTCGTAACTTCACTAAAGTGATGCTTATGTTTCTATTGCTAAAAATTATGGCTGTGGCAGACACTGCTGGACCATGTTTCCCCAACTTCCCATCAGTGAGATTCCCATCTGACCAATGGAATGGGTGTAGAAGTAATGTATGCAGCTCCAGGCCTGGCCCACAAAAACCTCCTTACACACCTCCACGCCCTCTCCTCTTGCTCCTGGTGGATATTGGTGACCTTGGAGGCCAAAGTTGAAGATGGTGGAGTCATGAGATGGAAGGAGCTTGGACCGGAATTGCCACTTGGAGGAGAGCTGCGTGGTGATCTAGAGCACCCACTCTGACCTGTGATGTGAGCAAGAAACTGTGATGTTAACAAGAGACTACGTTAAGCCATTGAAATTTTGGCTAGCCTTTACCCAAACTAATATACTTTTGTTGCTCAATTCTTACAACATCTCTGTGAACTAGGTATTATCCCCATTTTACAAACGGAAAACCAAGAATTAAAGTGGTTACACTTCTTGCGTGACGCCGAGATTTGAACCTGGGTTTATCTGACTCCACATGCTTTACTTTTTTTTTTTTTTGATGAATGCAGAGGTTCCTGTGATGAAGTTTCAACTTCAGAACTTTCACGGATATAAACCATCTTATACATCAGCTCTGCTCGTCGCCAACAGATGGCAGCAGCAGCCGCCCATAGGCTGTCACTTTGAATCTGTGAACAAGTGGATTTGGGAATATCATAAAATAAACTATAACCCGTATGTGCATAGAGGGATTTCTAAAAGTTCGGCTGCCTCTTCTCTGGTGAGGGATAATTTAACCTTCTTGAGAATTATCATTGCAAGTTATGGAAACTCATGGGCCTTCTAATTCTCTCCTCTGAAAATGAGGAAGTGGGTCTAGAAACATTTGATAATCATACGTTCCCTTCAGATTCTGACAGTCCAATGTGCAGATGTGAGAAAATACAAAAAGCTGACCCTGTAAGCAAATGTTAAGCGTACAACTCACACTGGGCTGTCTCCCGCTTCCCTAGAGGAGACAGGCTGGGTAGTAAATTATGTTCTGTGATTACGCTCAACAATGGGTAAACCAGGCTACAGCTAATGCCAAATTCAAACTGCATTTATTTATGTAATTGTATACTTAAAATAATATCGAGAAAAAGGAATCATACACAGAGACACTCAAAACCAAGTAAGCAATGTGAAGGACGTATTAAAAAGAATGAGGCAGTAGAGCAGAATGGTTGAAGAAATAAGCTTTGGATCAGGACAGTCCTGGGGTCAAAGCCCTTCTCTGCCACTCACTCACAGTGTGGGCCTTAGGTAAGTTTCCCAGCCTCCCGGAGCCTCAGTTTCCCCATCTATAAAAATGAGGGAGGGTAATACATCTACACCACAGGTCTTTGTGAGGGTTACACACAATATGGTCCAGAGGGCCTGGGGATGGGATGGTGAAGGTGGTGGGGATGATGTAAATGGGATTATATTAAAAGGCTTTCGGTTGACAATAAAATCATAAACAGCAACTGCAAGTTAACTATTTTCTCTCACTTATGGTATTAACCCAAGATGTTTTCTGGTGTCTGTGCAGCTTGAATTCCCTAGATCATCATACCTTCCTCAAGACAGAGCCACATCTTTCTATTCTCCAACACGCCTGGTTCATGGGCACAGAAGGAGTGTAAGGCAGTCTGTGTGGGAATTAGAACACTCTCTTTGCTCTATCTCTAAAGCATTCAACTTCAGATTTTCACAGAGCACTTTTTATAGCACCACAGCTGGCCACAGAGAAGAGGGAAAGAAGGTCTGTCTAGTGGGATGCCTACCGTGTGCTATAAAACTATAGAACTAGGGAGGGGGAATTAAAAAGGGAGATTGGGATTGACATATACACACTACTATATATAAAAGCTAACTAATGGGAACCTACTGTACGGCACAGGGAACTCTATTCGGTGCTCTGTAATGACCTATATGGGAATGGAGTCTAGAAGAGAGCGGGTATATGTATACGTATACCTGATTCACTTTGCTGTACAGTGGAAACTAACACAACATTGTAAATCAACTATACTTCAATAAAAAAAAATTTTTTTTTAATCTATAGAACTGTAGACTCTAGATCTGTCTTGAATACTCTGGTAACCGCTTACCACATGTGGCTCTTTAAATTCAGATTAATTAAAAGCAAACACAATTAAAAACACACTTCCTCACACTAACCACATTTCAAATGCTCAATAGGCACCTGTGGTGAGTGGCTACTCTACTGAACAGTACAGATAGAGAATATTTTCATCATTGCAGAGAGTTCTACTGGATGGCGCTGCTCTAGGACCCTACAGACAGTCCCTGGAAGCTGAAGAAAGAGAACTTGAGAGTCAGGGCCTTCTCACCACTACATTAGTCCAGACATGATCAGGATGGGGTGTTGGAGTTAAATAGTGAGACGGCAGAAATAGAAAAAGCCATAAAGGAAGAAGAGTCAGTATTCAGGGACCATTTGGATTTGGGGAGAAAGAAAAACGGAGGTGTGGTTGCCAGTCTCTAAGATGACCCCCTTCCCACAGTGATCCTCACCTCCTGGTTTTCATGCCTTGGTGGGTCCCTCTCACACTGGAACTGACCTGTGACCAGTGGGACACGGTGGAAGTGATGGTGTGTGACTTCCAAGGCGAGGTCATAAAGACGGTGTATCTCCCCGCTCTCTTGGTTTGCCCAGTCTGTGGGAAGCCAGCCACGATGCTGTGAGGCTTTCCAGAAGTCCTGTGGGGGGGGTCCACAGGGGAGTGAACCTGTGAGACATAATAAGTGCTTATTGTGGTTTTTAGCCACTAAATTTTGGGGTGATTTACTATGTAGCAATAGAGGAGGCATCAGGTTACTTTGTGATTTTGAGCTTGGGTGATGGTGGAGCTAATTAACCATTTTCCTTCCTTTCAAAACATAATAATCCATATAAGCAAGCCACTTTGTGATACAATCCCATGTGAAATTCAAAGAAACAACTGTCCAGCAACTGAAAAGTAGATAAACACCATTTTATCTCTCACAATAGTCTCTCCTGAATGTGTCATAGGGGGATTACTTTCAAAATACACACTTAGCTAAATCTGTTTAAAATCTGATTTCCCCATCTTATCCTCAATATTGCCTTAATATTAAATTAGTTCCAAAATTTACCTTCAGGATCATGTAAAAAACAAATGCTACCATAAGCTCAAGCCAAGTAGGCTTTTGCCACTCCCTTCTTTGATTAAAGTTTTACTATGTGGATCTATATTAACCTCTGTCTTTTCAGTGTCCCACCTTCTCATCAATTGCATTCTGTACAACAAAAGGGAACCCAAGAGCCATCCTGAAAGCAAAGAATCCTCTGTTAGAGGGAAAGAATGGGGAAGAGAGAGTGAGAGTGTCCATGTTACAAGTACAAACAAGCAAACAAATTCCCTGCAATTTTTTTTTTTTTCATTGGTACGCTCAGCAAAGAAACCAGTCTCAGGAGGCAGCCTGGCTCAGGCGAGTCCACTTACTGTCAGTGTGACACTGAGGATGTTGGGGAGCATTTCTCTACCTCAGTTTCCTCATCTGCAAAATCATAACATCCACTTGCTAGCCTGTGCAAGGGTTAAAGGATCTCAAGCATGGAAAGCAACTCACATAGTGCCAGCCACGTTGGAAAAGCGTTCAACAGCTATTAAAGTGTATTATATCTAAATTGTGGGAAATTTATTGTACAAAGGATAACTGACTTCAGATACTAGTACTTGAGTATCCCTCCTAAAACATGCTTTGCTTGTCTCTTTTGATATTTTGAGACAGCTTCTTCTATCATTGTTAGGACAACGAGGTGGCCGTGATGTTGGTGTGACATTGAACAACGTCCATCACCGCTGGACACAAAAGCCATAAGCACTTTAATTCTGATTTATATCATATCATATGTGACAGACAACTCTTACAACCAAGTCATTTTTATATCTTTCTGCACACTTGCTTCTGATTCTGAACAGTCGATCCCTGAATAGTTGGGGGGTTAGGGGGCACCAACCTTCTGCCCAGTGGAAAACTGTGTATTACCTTACAGTCAGCCCTCCGTATCCAGGGGGACACAACCACGGGTTCAACCAACCATGGAATGTGCAGTACTGTAGTACATATTTATTGAAAAAAACTCACCTGTAAGTGATCTGCACAGTTCAAACCCGTGTTACTGTTCAAAGATCAATTGTACATATAATAAAGCTCATTATACTATAACTGCTGAATCTCAATATCTACTATGAGCATTCAATTCAACTCCACAACTGTTTTTTGAGCCCCTACTATGTGCCACAATTCTAGGTACTTTGGCTGCATCAATGTAGAAAAAGTCAAAGATACCTGGCCCCATGAAGCTTACATTCTAGCGGGAGGATACAAAAAATAAACAATAAACATAGCATATAAGTAAATTATACAGGATATTAACAAGTGATAATTACAATGAAAAAAAGAAAAAGCAGAGTAAGATGGATGAGAAGTGAGGCAGTGGGTGGAAGTTTGCTATTTAATGAGGCTGTCAGCATAGCCTCATAGAGAAGGTAAGATTTGCACAAAACCTTGAAGAAGTGAGGAAGTTGGCCAAGTGTTCCAAGCAAAGGGAACAGTTAGTGCAAAGGTCCTGGGGCAGCAGTGTGCCTGCATATTCAAGGAAGAGCAAGGAGGCCAGTGTATTTGGAGAAGAGTGAGGGTCAAAGGGCAGATGATGTGGGGCCTTTTTGGGCATTGCAAAGACTTTAGCTCTTACCCTGAGGGAAAACCAAACCACTGGGGAATTTGAGCAGAGGACTGACATAATCTGACATATTTTAAAAGTATCCCTTTGGCTGTAGAGCATTGTGAATAATTGTAGGAGGAGAGGGTGGAAGCAGGGATCCCATGTAGGAGGCTGTTGTAATACTCCAGGTAGAGGTGATGAGAGCTTGGCAGGATGGCAGCAGTGGAGGTGGTGAGAAGTGGTCAGATAATACAAAGATTTTACCTTTCTCGGTAGTATTTCAATTCAATTCATGCCTCAATAAAATGCTTTAAAACGTCTTCTGAGGTTGACGGATGTGAGTATACTCATTTGCTCTCCAGTTTTGTAGCTTTCCCCTAGATTAAAAAAAAATTTTTTTAATTCTCAGAAAGAAAAACAGCTGACAAACAACTTTTTGATACTCTAGGAACAAATTTATGATATACTGCACATTTCCAAAATGCTCATACACTATGAAGTCATTCCTATCCAACTGGAAAAAACCACACTTAAACACACACAATGATTGCGAGTTATGCCTCAAATCTTCAGTCCTGGATCAGAGAAAATACCAAGTGCTCTCCCTAGCACCTCTCTCAAAGCTCCCTCTCCTTCCCACCATAAAAGCGTGCAACCACCATAGACAGTGTGGTTAATGAGCAGCCGGAGAAAACTAGGGAGGCCATCATGATATGACGTGAAAACGGATCCTGAAGATAAACTTCACATTTCAAACTGGATTAGCTATTTCTTCTTAGTAATTTTCTCTACCTTCAATAAAAGGACGGCGAGACCCTCCTTCCATTGTAACTTCTTCTCCCAATCAAGTTTAGTCTCCTTAAGGTCACAGAGCCACCTTGCTATGCAAACCTTCTCTGCTAGAATTGTTCAGACTGTATATGATAGGCATATAGAAATAAAAATAAAAATATACAGATGGATTGTAAGGAAGTTATATTAATATGGACCGAGGATAAATAGTTTTGGCCATTATTTCTGAGGGCAGTGGTGGTCTGATCCATCCAAAGACAAATTCATCTAGAGATACATCTCTTTTCACACAGAGTAGTAAGGCAGATGAAAGTGTGACCTGGAGATGAAGGCTTATGAAAATGAGTCCTGGGTTGGGAAAGAAAACTTCCCTAGATTTCTGGGTTCTCTAGATTAATCCAATGCATCTTCGTTTTAGAGCCATTAGGGGATTCCTTTCAAAAGCTTTGGCTATGTATCTGTAGCTATTTTTTGGAGATTCTTCATACACATCCATCCAGTTCATATTCCAAGCCAGAGACCTGGAAACCTT
Organism: Delphinapterus leucas; assembly: GCF_059928025.1. NCBI lineage: Eukaryota > Metazoa > Chordata > Mammalia > Artiodactyla > Monodontidae > Delphinapterus > Delphinapterus leucas. The sequence continues at coordinate 18,999,339 of NC_143133.1, forward strand.
CCACCATTTCCTTCCCTTCGTCCGTGTATCGGTCAGGGTTCCATGGGAGAAGAACAGCTACGGACATTATGGACTGAGGGACTGATTGTAGGAAACAGACCTCACACAACTATGGGAGAAGCTAGGGAAGTAAGCGACTGAAAACAAACTATGCATTTCAATTTGAATTAGCTATTTCCAGAGAAAAATACTAACCAGCCGCTAGCATGGAACTATGAGGGCTGATGCTCAAGTCCAAGGAAGGCTCTTGGCCCTTTATGGCACCTGCCTCCGGCTACTCCAGTAAGCCATCCAGTGGCGTCACTTTTGGTCAGGAGGGCTGGCAGTCAGGAAGGAAAGTTGAACACACTTGGGGAAGAGTAAGGGAAAACTAGAATCACAAGGATAAACTAGAACCTACAAGGAAACATTGGAACTCGTGTCTGTCTCTCCCTGCACCTAACCCTGATGACCAGCAGGAAAAGCTGGAACCACAAGTCTGAGCTGTTCATGTGCCCAGCCCAGCACTCGCGGAGGCTGTGGGTCAGCTGCTGCCCAGGGGAGCCAGAAGATCAGTGGCAACAGGGTGGCTGCTGTCTCACTTCCACCTTACAAATGACACCAAAATGCCTGTGTGGCTACCCCCGACCCAGAACCGTACAAAGAAGGGAATTCTGGGAAATGCTGACTCCAAGCTAAGCGAAGTAGACAGAGTACAAAACCAACACACTCCTTACATATCTATCAGTCTTAATTCTTACAGAATTCTTAAATATGTCCCTTCCTTTCCTTTTCTCCCACCACTGCTCTAGTGCAGATTCCTGGCCTTTCTCTCCTGGCCTATCAGCATAGCAGAGACACAAAACATTTGATCAGTTTCAGGGTGCTGGTTTTAGGGTCCTGGTACTTCAGAAACCACCCGCTATGACAAGAGCTCTGCGCACCTAGCTCTTTGGGGCGCCAAGAGATCTCTGGAATACCTTTCAGTTTGTTTGGCGTCATCATTATTGGCCAGTATTACTGGCAGCACCCTCTCTCCCTGCTGACATATGTTCACCAGCACTGTGTATGTGTACACTCTAGTACTCAGAATGTGCATGGGCCAGAAAGGAGAGGAGGAGTAGATAATACCAGCAGCTAGCATTTACGGTGGTAGGTATTTTCTTATATATATTATTTCCTATCCTCACAACATGTTTCAGTTAATACCTCCATTTTATAAAAAAGAATACAGGTTCTTAGCAGCTGAGTCACCCAAAGTTAAACTATTAGCAAGTAGCTGAGTTTAGATTTAGACACAGGGCTGTTTGTTCTTGAAGCAGATGCTCTTTCTATTGTACCAAAGAGCCTGGGGCAGCCTTGTCCCCCTGGGCTGCCCTTCCTCTTGGGTTTTCACAACCCCAAATAAAGATAAAATGTAGGTTATCTCTTTGGGGTTGGCTTCCCATCAGACTGGACTGGATTCCATTTGTAGACTCTAGCTGTAGGGTAGGTGCCCAGCACAAGTGCCTCCATGAGCCAGACAAGTATGGCAAACACATGAAGAGGCAGGAGGCTGGGACGGATAAGGGTTGGTGGGGACTACAGCAAACTGGGGAGATACCCTGTCAAAGGGGCACAGGAGCTAATCACCTCCAGCCAGTGATTGCCTGGCTGGAATGCAGACCCAGGGTTACATAAAAGAAGTTGTGGCACCTCCTAGCTTTAAATGTCGACTCAATATTTTTGCTAAATGTGACCCCAACAATATTTTTAAGATGCCACGTGAGCTAAACAGAGCTCTGACCAGAGGCACCTAAGGACAGCTAACGTGCAGCCTCCACTCTGGAGACCTCGTGCTGAAATCTTCACATTTATGTGTGTCATCCCGGGCTCCTCCAAAAGTTGATCCAAATACTATGGGGGAGTGGGGAGCGTCACAGGTCAACCCATGGTTGCTTTGGCTGCTTCGGAGTCCAAGAGGCCTGCAGACCTACAGGCTACTGCTGTTGAGTGTCAGGCAAATGCTTACAACCAAGGCATCCTGTACAGAAATGGACATGAAAGGAGCACAAGTGAGCAACTGCGTGGGTGGCTGTGAGAAAGTGCGTCAGTGAATGGCAGTGGGGGTGTGAGTCAAGCGTGCACTTGAGGTCGATGTAGAGTCTACGTGCATAAAGAGAAAAGGGAGGAGGATGCCAGCCAATGTTAGGAGGAAGGGAGAGAAGGAGAGAGAAGGGAGAAGCCACATGCACTTCCACCCAGTGCATTTGTGGACGCGTTCTATCTGCCAATGTCTATTTTCCCCTACTACATGCAGGGATGAGGAGGTGTTAGCACTCATTAGGTCAGACATGGCAGCTACAGGCTAAGGCAGGTACGTTCAGGAATTTCTTCTGGCTAGTGCTTTCCAGAACCTCTTTTTCCCCTAACAAGTTATAAGTTGTTTCCTATCATCTTTGTGCTAACTGCTTAGAAATGTCATGTCTTCAATACTCTATATCACTTACATGTGGAATCTAAAAAATACAACCAACTAACAAATATAACAAAAAACGAAGCAGACTCACTGATACAGAGAACAAACTAGTGGTTACCAGTGTGTGTGTGTGGGTGTGTGTGTCTGTGTGTGTGTGTGGGGTGCAATATGAAGGTGGGCGAGTGGGAGGTACAAACTAGGCTGTAAGGATGTATTGTACAACATGGGGAACATAGCCAATATTTTGTAATACCTGCAGATGGAAGGTAACCTTTAAAAGTTCTGTAAAAAATTTAAAAAATTCCGAGCTGATCTCCCTGTGCTATGTGGCTGCTTCCCACTAGCTATCTATTTTATGTTTGGTAGTGTATATATGTCCATGCCACTCTCTCACTTTGTCCCAGCTTACCCTTCCCCCTCCCTGTGTCCTCAAGTCCATTCTCTATGTCTGCGTCTTTATTCCTGTCCCGCCCCTAGGTTCTTCAGAACCATTTTTTTTTTTTTTTTAGATTCCATATATATGTGTTAGCATATGGTATTTGTTTTTCTCTTTCTGACTTACTTCACCCTGTAGGACAGTCTCTAGGTCCATCCACCTCACTACAAATAACTCTGTGTCCACCTAGAGGGGTGGGATGGGGAGGGTGGGAGGGAGATGCAAGAAGGAGGGGATATGGGGATATATGTATACATATAGCTGATTCACTTTGTTATACAGCAGAAACTGACACACCATTGTAAAGCAATTATACTCCAATAAAAATGTTAAAAAAAAGAATTTAAAAAAATTTTTAATTAAAAAAAATAAATGTCATGTTTTAATTTGGGCATCTCAGAATCCCAACTGACTAGATAAAGGATGGCTAAGTAAAGATTATGGCTATAATTAAAGTGCATGATTCCAAGACATTCCTGCCTTCCCTATCAAAGGCTTAAGGTCTGTGGTGAAGGAACCAGGTCCACGGAGTTCACATTGGCAAGCATTTTAATACATAAGCAAGTAAATTCACGAAACCGAGTGCACTGGCAGCTGGGGCTGGCCCTGCTGCAGCAGGCAAAGGGTGAGAGCCTGGACACAGCAGGCAAAGCACAGTGCAGGCCATCACAGCTCAGAGAGGGCTTCTGCCTCCAGGGCTCTCCAACTTCGTGACCCCATTCTTAACTCATCTTGTTCCTTCAGGAGGTCAGGAGCGGTTGAATGCATATTATGAAACTTCTTTTTTCCACTTTGTGAGAAAAAAATTATACAATTTGAGGTGATGCTCATATGGTGGATGTGCAGTTTTCACATCATAAAACGCAGGTGCTAAGTGAGCCTGGTGTGTGCAGCACTCCCACGCAGAAACCAGCAGTGAGAGAACCCCCGGAATCTGTTACCCGGGTACATTTCGCAGTTTTAGAGGGCAGGAAGGGAGGGCGGAGAGGATCCTGGATGCACAGGGTGGCGGGTTCCCCTTATGGATTCCACTTAATGGAGGTTTCAAAGTCCTGCTGATGTTTTGGAAAAGACACCATCATTTTACTTAATATGATATTGTCCTTCCAAGATTTTTAAAAAAATTTTTCAAAATGATTTTTTTTCTCATCTTTATTGGAGTATAATTGCTTTACAACGGTGTGTTAGTTTCTGCTGTATAACAAAGTGAATAAGCTATACATATACATATATCCCCATATCTCCTCCCTCTTGCGTCTCCCTCCCTATCCCACCCCTCTAGGTGGTCACAAAGCACCCAGCTGATCTCCCTGTGCTATGCGGCTTTTAACAAACTCCCTTTTCCCAATTCCTATCTCCAGCTCCAGTGAAAAAGATTTTTAAAAAATCAATTAAGGTTAAGTTTTCTCATCAGAAAAATGAGGAGCTTAGACTTAATCTTGAGTCAGGAATGTTTTTAAGGATGTAATGAAAACTACAGGCCATTCTCTGTAAAAATGCCTTTGCCTACAAAGACTCAAACACTGTCAAACTCTTCCCTAGGGCAGTAGCTCTCAACGTGCCAGTCCAGCAGAATCACCTGGAGAGCTTAAAAAAAATACAGATGCCTGAGCCCCACCCCAGAACAATTAAATCAGTATGCATCACAGTAGGGCTTGGGTATGGTATAATGTTAAAAACCACTTCAGGTGATTCTAAAGAACAGGGCGGGCTGAGGATTAGATCCCTGGGGCACTAAGCGAAGACAACAAGAAAACAAGTTTAAGAGAAAAGAAAACCAAGCAATAAAAAGCCTCTAAAATACCCAGTTAGCAGGATATACTATAGAAGGTACAAGACGATGAGAAAAGAAGACAAGATGGCAAATGACTGGCTCCTCATTGCTAATCCCAGATTATTCTTGCTTCCTCCACCCTAAAAACAAAACACCTGCTTTGAACTGTAGGCTACAAGGCCCATACCTCCAACTAGTCTCCTAGTTTCAGTGTTTACACTCCCCCTCCACTCAGGTCCCTTCCCTCATTCCTTGAAATTTTAACTCTTAGTTAACTGTCACTCACCTCCTACAACGTTGCTCCTGACAATTCTTGGTGATTTAAGTTATTGACATCAATTCCTTGACCTCATCTGCCTCTCACTTCTACGGTCACATTCTACTAGTGGAACCAAGCAGGACTGGGACCCTCCCAAGGTACAAAGCCTTTCCATATCCCCTGTTTCTTGTTTGTAGGAAAAAGGCCTCAGCCTCCTAGACCTTCCCTGAGTTCCAAAGGGCAGATTCAAACAGTTACTAATCAGGGAAGGGAGGAATGCAGAAACAAGGGAGAATCAGTCAAGAAGCAATAGTGCAGCGATAAAGCAGTCCTGGTTCCTCCTCAAGGGATGTACGTAACAATACATCTCTGAGTTCTTCTACAGAAACTAAGGCCCACACCCAGGTGGAGAAGGGTAACTTCAGGCTGAATACGAGCCTGTGGACCCCAGGCTGGTTGGAACCAGACAGCTCATGATTGAGGTTATTGGAACACCACCCTGTTACCTCACCACCAACCAATCAGAGGAAGGTCACAGACCCTGTAGACATCCCTGCAAATGTTGCGTATAAAACCTCTTCCCTGAAAACCACTGGGGAGTCCGGGTTTTTTGAGTAAGAGCTGCCTGTTCTCCTTGCTTGCTCTGCTCTGCAATAAACTTTCTCCGCTCCAAACTCCGACGTTTAGGTTTGTTTGGCCTCACTGTGCATTGGGCACATGAACTTGGGTTTGACAACATTAGCCCTTGTCATTATCAGTCATTTCAATCCCTTTATAACCTCAGTTGCAAGCATCCCACCCTCTGACCACCATCTTCTATGTTTCCGGCTTATTCTCTCTAGTGCCCCAACTCCAAACAATCCTTCACTTCACCACTTACAACTTATTGCTCTTACTAACTTTGGATTGTCCCTTACTCAAGCCTTTTGTCATCACTTCCCTCATTATTCATCATTATTATCGCCCCCTTTCTCATTTCATTGTCTTCATCCACCAAAAGTACAACCGTGGTTAAATCCACCTCTTCACCTTCTCCGTGCTCATATGCACACAACTGAGCTTGGCTGGAGAAACACATGCATCCATACCAACTACTCTCACTAAAAGCGCAGGACTAACCAACCGTAAATGGGCCACAGGGTTATCTGATAACCTCACTAAATTCCCTAGTCCTTTCACTACCTCCACTCCCCTATGATTATTTCACATCTTATCTTTTCTTCCAATACCTCCTTCCCCAACTGCACTCTCAGCTAATGACCTTGCTTCCATTTCTCTCAGAAAAAATGGAATCACTCAGAAGAGAGCTTCTTCATGCCCCCACCACCATGTCTACCCACCTGGCTGCATCTGTGTCCATATTCTCAGCCTCCCCTCCTGTTGTCCTGGAAGAACAGACTGTGCTCCTATCTAAGGGCAAGTCCTCCACATGTGCTCTGGATCCCACCTCCACTTGGTCACTCAAGGACACCGCTGCAGCCATTCTGCCCCTTCTCTGTTATCGTCAATGTTCTCATTTCTAGTGAATCATTTATACTAGCATAAAAACAGACTATTATTTTTCCCATCTTCAAAATAGTTTTGACTGTTCACCCCTCTCTACCTACTACTTCATTTCTCTGCTACCCTTTACAGCAAAACTCTCTGAAATAACGATCTCTTCCTACTGACTCTATTTTCTTTCCTTCCATTCTCTCTCTAACCCCACTATTCCCTGAGTTTTTGTTCTCCTAAATCAGCTACTTCCACATTGCTCTATCTAGGTCAATGTGAAGTCTACATCTCACTTCCTCTATCAGCATTTCACTGGGTCCATCATTCTCTTTCTTTACTTGGCTGCCACTCTCTTGGGTTTTCGCCCTTGTCAGTGACCATTCCACGTCAGTTTCCTTTGCTGATTGCTCCTCCTCATCAGGGCAAACTTTAAACTTTTGAGGTGTTTACACTTTGTGCCTTAATTCTCATACCTTCTCTTTTCTTCATCTACACTAACTCCCTTGGTGGTCTCAACCAGCTTCTCAGTGTTAAACACCATATGCATGCTGATCACACCAAATGTAGATTCCAGCCCTGAGTGCTCTCCCAAACTCCAGACTTATGTCCGCTGCCTGACGTTTTCTTCCAGCAGATATTCTCATGGCTTAACTTCCTTACTCCTTCATTCATAGGGCTTTCTTTGTGAACGTGGTGAAAAATAGCTCCTGCTCTCAGACCCCACATTCCCTATCTTCCTCTGCTTTTTCTCTCCTAAGCAATCCTCCGTGTCCAACGTACCTTATAGTTTACGTTATTATCTGTTCATTATCTGACTCCACCACCAGAATATAAGCTCTATAAAGGCTGGGATTCTTGGTCTATCTGTCTGGCACAAACTGTGGATTCAATAAACATTTCTCGACTGAATGAATGATCCAAAACTTTAGATTCTGAAAATCAATGGGAGAAAACATAGAAAGTACCCTTCTTCCACACTAGATCACTAACAAAGAGAACTTTAAGGGTATCCCTTAAAGCATCCCTTGGGAGGGATGCTCCACACATGTGTTGGGGATGTACCTTCACGAGTTAAACCAGAGTTCCCAGGGTGAATCCTGTACGACTCGTCCCATGTGATGCGCCAAGAGGAAGGGTCTCCATGGTTACATGCACACTGCTGGAAAGTCACAGATGCAACAGCATATTAAACAGTCAGAAAGTCCTGCAATCAAGAAGCCTGGCTTAATGCTTTTCCCATGCATATTTAGTCACAGAAAGCTTTTGTTTGCAACTCCTTACTATTTACTTGAAATGCATTTTTAGAAACTCCACATTAGAGTAGGATGAAGTACACTAGAGGCAAGTATGTAAAGCAGAACCTGCAGGGATAACTCTCCTCTTCATGCATTCAGCCAACCCACTCCAGCTACTTTTGTGAGAAAAGACTAAGATTTGAGTAGTTAAGGGAAGGAAGGAAGGAAGGAGGGAAAAGAAGGAAGGAAGGGAAAGAAGGAAGGAACGAAGGAACGAAGGAAGGAAGGAAGGGAGGGAGCGGGGAAAAAAAGACCAGGGAGGGGCTTCCCTAGTGGCGCAATGGTTGAGAGTCCGCCTGCTGATGCAGGGGACGCGGGTTCGTGCCCCGGTCCGGGAAGATCCCACATGCCGCGGAGCGGCTGGGCCCGTGAGCCATGGCCGCTGAGCCTGCACGTCCCGAGCCTGTGCTCCGCGACGGGAGAGGCCACAACAGGGAGAGGCCCGTGTACAGCAAAAAAAAAAAAAAAAAAAGACCAGGGAGTTGTCGTAGTTCAAGCCGAGTATAGTGAGCATTGGAGTACTGGTCAAAAGAAAAACACCTATCAGGCTGCATCGCTAGAAGAATGACTTACTAAGGCTGGAGTTTGAGTTTGTTTGGCTGTTATTAGAGTTGTAAGAGATTTTGGTTACTCCTTGGGGGTCATTGTGGTTAGCGCAGTGAGACAGGTGAGGGTAAATCATATTTGGTGCCGACTTCTCATTCATAGGCAACCTCTTGTTACAGTGAATAGCAAGGATAAACTTGGAAGGAGACAGGAGTCTTAATTTGGCACATGCATCTTGAAGAGCCTGTGGAAAGAGCGAGGGACTCTGCTATTATCTGCAGTGGTGAGGAAGGATGAGTTTATTGACTGAGTACACTTATGTCTGAAACCCTCAAGGTTTTCCCCACACTTGTGCTGGAAGCCTCCTCTGGTTCCTCTACACAGCACCTCCTGAGTCATTTCCTACCCACCTGTCATTGTAACTTGTGTGTGTGTGTGTGTGGCAGAGTGCAGAGCCTGGGAACTGTCCCAATTTACCACAGCTGGGACAGCACTGTCACCACATTTAAAAGCAGATGTGGCAAAGAGCTGCAAGGTCTAGAGAAAAACAGGGAACAAAACGATAGTACTATTGGAAACTAGGTCCTGTAGGAAAATATTAAACAAGTTTGGTTAACAAGTTAGAGAGAAGCAGACCACACAGTGTCTTCAAATATTTAAGGGTATGAGCCATTGTGTTTCTGTGGCAGAATTTGGAGACATAAACTAAATTAGAAAGTATATTTGCCAATGTTAAGAGGATTTTTTTAGATCCTAAAGTTCAGGTCTAAATGAATGTCCTATGAGAAAACTTAACAACTTAGAGGACTTACAGGTCATTATAACTGTGGTTTTGCAAACTAGTTGGAACCAGCTCCTTGATGGCTACCCTCTGCCCTCCCCAGCTGGCTTCTATGCACCAGGATAGCCGGCTGTTATGAAGTGGGAACTCCATCTTTCACACTGTCCTAGGTGTTGGCATCCCCAAGCATGTCACTTAACTGCATAATTCAATGCTTCAGTCTTACCTTAGTAGAGATAAATTCACCCTACCTTTTAATTTTTTAATCTACCTTAGAAGGACTTTGCTAACTGATTTCTGAAAGAGCAAAGCAAAAGCTCATGAAGAGAACTTGATCAAGATTTCACCCAGTCTTCAACACTCCTTAAAATGCCCGCCAGGTTTCTTTCTGTTCTTTGTCTAAAGTGTTCATGTTCCAAGCACACGGGGCTCTTGGGGGCCTCCATAAGACACTGTTTGGGACATAGGGAAGTCTTTCAGTTGCTCTGGCTGCTGGCAAGTATATTTGTGGTGACCACTTTTTCTGAAGACCCAGACTGAGCCATGCAAGGAAGTATAAAACAAAACAGAACGTTTCAGATACGATTTTATCATTTGATTAGAAACTAGCAACTTATTTCTGGATTTTGTACCGCTTTTCGACATTTCCTGTGACTAAAACAAGAAAAAACTATATATATACATATTAGTATGATATACTATATATATAATACATATATGCTGTATACACATTCAGTCACTAATATGTATATATGTATGTATTCATGAGTATATATACATATTAGTGAAAGAATAGTAAAACAATGAAGCTGACTATTAGACAAGTTTATAAGCTAGAAAATTCCTTAAAATAATATTTGCCGAGTACGGTAGATTCTAGTTATGGCCCCAATTTTTCATGCCTCCCTCTACCCATATTCTTCCATGTTTACTTTGGGCTTGGCCACTTTACTTGCTTTAGCTAATGACTTGACCCAAGCAAAGACTTGGAAAAAGACTTGCTGTTTCCACTTTTTCTCTTGGACCCTGGCAACCACCATCAGAATACGCCTAGGCTGGAGTGATGTGAGAGCCAAGTGAAACAGAACTTAGTTGTCTGGGCCAAGGCCAACCCGCCATTGATCACAGACAAATGAGTGAGCCTAGCCAAGATCAGCAGAGCTGTTAAGCCATCCCATAAACTCATGAGAAATAATAAATGGTGGTTGTTTTTAGCCACTGTGCTTTGGGATTGCTGGTCATACAGCAATGGCTAACTGTCCACTGTGCTCCTTAGGTGCTTCAGGAATTCATCTGCTTGAGGGATTACTTCTTAAGAATCTCCAGGGGCTGCTTGTAGGAGCCTGTTGAGGTGTCAGTACAGATTCCAATTATCTGACTCAGGATAAACTGCTTGCCACCTGACCCTTCCTTAGAAAGATCAAAAATGTCTTAGGGGTATTACAATTGTGTTAGGAGATAGAGGGTGGTAACTTTGTCAAGGCCTACCAAATGAATGCCCTTATTTACTACAGATAAGTGACCCAGAGGGTGTTTTAACTGGCTGAGTGGCAAGTGTGGATAAACTATTGAGCGTTAGTGAGATGACTGATGCTAGGTAGATGGCTGCCCTTGGCTTTCTGGAGATATGGAATCACATTGACTAAATAATAATAACAATAATAATGACTAACGATTATTGAGCACTTACTCCAGATACTGTCCTACGTGCTTTATGTGCCTTATATCATTTAACTTTTATCGTAACTCTATGAACTGGCTACTAGGTACTATCATCTCCATTTTACACATGAACAAGCTGAGGCTCAGAGACATTCTCCATGGCCAAATTGCTCTTAACTCACAGAGCCAGGATTCAAACTCAAGCACATGACTCCAAAGCCCACACGCTTGACCTCTCTACTATATAATCAAAATACATATTTTTTAGGGGGAAAAAAGGCATTTAGTTTAACTCCTTTATTTGGCAGTTGGACAATTAATAACAGTCTTGGTACAGAGATTCTTTGACTAACATGGATCAAAGGAACTCTCCCCACTCTTGGTCCAAATCACCAAAAGCTGAACAAAACCCAAACTGTTTCTGTGAGGCTTCATCCAGATGAGTTTCCACGTTTAGGTATGCCTTTTGCGTATTGCGAAATGGTGCCCAGGAAGGGGCTGAAGCATGCACCACTCACTCATCAAGCCCTGTGCCCAGGCATAGGGCTTCATCTTCTGAGAGGAAGAGACACTTTTGCAAATAATTCTTTTGCACACAGAGGGGGCTGGGTTTTTGTTTTTGTTTTTCATTTCTACAAAAGTACCATATGTGCTAGGAAGTCCCGGCTAAAACATTTGCCCAATAAAGTTGTGCCCAATAAAACACAGCTAAAGACCATCCCAGTTTTTCACACATGGAAAAACAAGAGGAGAAAGCGTGACTAGTTGGTGCTCAATAAATACTTGTTGAATGAATTTTAAATGAACAAAGATGCACTCATTATACACAGACACATAAGGATCAAAGTGCATGGGACATGCAAATTCATAACTGAAGACCGAAGCCATGGCATCAAGCCATTCATGAGAAATGATTGATATAATCTAATTTTGCACATTCTATAAAAATTAAAAAAAAACCAGTATATGCACTTATTTCCTGAGACGTCATAAGCGAGGCTTTCATGAAATTCACACTCAAAGAAAGTTTAGAGCCATATTTATTTATCTGAATTTATTCCCCAGCAACCCTTCTCTTCTAGAATGAAAGAAACCAATCACTCTTGTCAGGCTAGCTGGCTTGCATTACAAATTTTAATGTTTCACCAGAAACTGAAGCAAGCTGGTTCCCTCCTCCATTCTCACATCCTCCCCAACCGTGGCCCACACCTTTGCTGACTGCAGCATCTGAACTGAGTACCCATGAAGGCCACTCTTTTTCTCTCTGCCTCTAATAAGCCGGTCTAACAATTGTGGTGAGTAATTTCTTTACCACTTCTGTTGCGAACAAATGCTAATAATGCTGCATGATACAGATGGAGCAAGACTACTGAAAAAGAAACTACATAAATTATTTTTTAAAGTTATCATCAAAAGAAATGCTTTTCTGCAGGAAATTCGTTTTAACTGATCAAGGCATTTGCCTAGGTTTCTGCTCCAGTGACCACTTCTTTGTTGATTAACAAATACTTCTGTTTCACGAATGGAAACAGTTTGTCTTATCTAGGGAACAACTGCTGGCTTTTTTTCCGTGGATGTAACTGTAGGGAAGTCACCATCTGTCTTCTAGAACCTGAGTTATCTGTTTTTGTGATACTAGGTAAACAGACTGTGGGTGGTCTCCTCCCATTTTGGTGTCCACTAAGTCTCATTCTTCTGTTTGCAAGAATCAGGGTCGAGCTAGTGATTGGTTTTCTGCTATATCCAATTGTATTTCTTGTATTGGGATGGCCAAAAAGTTCATTTGTAAAAACCCAAACGAACTTTTTGGCCAACCTAATACAGGCCAATAATCGGATGATGAATTCATTCATTCATTCATTTAATCAATCAACCAATCATTCATATGTTCAGGAGACAAATATTTATTAAGTGCCTTTCTGTGCCAGGCACTGTGCTGGACCATGAAAAGACAGCAGTGAGCAAGACAGCCACATGGGTTCTCTACACTCCACTGTGGCAGAAGGCAGTTATCAGAGGTTCTCCTGCCTCAAAAGGGGAAAAAATGACCACGAATTTAAGCCAATATTATCAAGATGAATTCTAATGCAAAGCTTAATAAAGGAATCCCACTAGCATATTAATGGCTAAAGTTCTTATTCCATAATTCCCCCAATTAATTTTCTTCTGGTCGATGAATTCATATATAATTAATATTGTTGTAACTTCTGTATCTTATTAGTGTCTTACACTAATGTAGGTTTTACTAACCTTTCCCGAATTCATATAAGTCCAGATTACTTTTACTGAAGCATCAGTCATAAGACGATGATAGTACTTGCTCATGGTTTTAGTTACTATCAAGATCTCAAAGCCAAAAACCATTTCGTGAGCAAAGACTCTACGTCTAACCTGCGCTAACCATCTTAGAATTATGACACAGGTCACCAGCAGTAAATGTGCTACAGAAATTATGGAAAGAAAACTCAGTGCAACTGTAAAACAAACCTCAAATGCACATTTGTCTGATCATATTTAGTGTCATTTTCACACGTAAAGACCAGCATGCTTTCATTTCCTCAATCATGTGTATAATTAAGGTTTGCTTTGTATCTTCGTAGAGCAGTGACCTGATAGCATCTAGGAGGATACCAAAAACACACAGCCTCAATAAATGTTTTCTGATGATGTAATGTTTCCTATTTATTGTTTTAAATAGCAAGCCACTTTATCTTTCAGACTGGAACATTCTTATGGTAATTGCTGAATAATGAATTTAAGAATCCTCAATTTAGAGATTAAAAAAAATTCCTTGAAAGCAGTTTTGTCACCTTGCCTCCTAATTTTCAGAATACTGTTTAATCTACCAGTGACTAAGCTGTAGGAAAAATCTTACTGTGGTATTATGTAAAGGAAAATGTGGGTGGAGGGAATGAGGTCTGATTTGTATCCATCGCATGATTTGGACAGTCAGAGACAGAGGAAAAAGGAAATCTCTGCTCTCCCCAGGTAGGGATATGAGGTTGCTTAGAATTCCACTTTTGGGGAAGTCCACTATCAAGGTGATGTAAATTCTCAAGTAGCAAATTGACTCAGCATGTTCCTAAGCCACAGACCTCTTAGGTGGCGTGTGCTAAATTCACGTCATTTGCCTATTTGCTCTCACTAGGTGACAGGGAAACTGTGTATTTTCCCCACCTCACGCTCACACAAAGTGGACGTATACTGAGTTCTCCTGTTGGTTTTGTTCTTATTCACTTTTCTAACAATCAAGACATTCTGTCCCTGATCATAGCTATTAATTTTAATTCTCTTCGCCTTTCCTCCATGATGTTCCAGTGAACTTATAGTAAAAAATTGTAGACGATCCTCCATTGCCTAAATGCTTTTCCTATTTCTTGAGTAGTCAGGAAAATTGTTTTACACATTATAAATCTGTTTAGAAATCAACTGGAATCATCAAAGCTCTAACTGCAATATTCCCCAATGCTTACTTCTATTTAGCAAATAAATTTAATATCCGAGGTGGTAGCCACCACCATGACATTTTAAAAGTATGATCCACAAGACAGTTTTTTTGACCCCTGAAAAAAAGCAGGGAACTAACATTTAATGGGTCCCTGCTATGTGCAAAGACAGTTTTGATGGACTTACCTAAGTTATAACCTTTAAAGGCAAAAAACCTTCTCATCATCTTTTTCATTAATAGATAATTTTTACTGTGAATAATGAAGTTAGAGAGGGCAGAGTTTATAGAAAATATACAGAAATGTAAGACTTAGTCTTCTTTTTTTCCGACAAGTTATGCGTAATTTCATATTATGGCTGTGATATATTGCCACCCTCATCATGGTTCCCATATCAAAACTTTTCTTCTCAGCACTAACAGGCATCATCCTAGGCCATCTTATTACCTAGTCAGTAGCAATCTTGATGTTTAGCAGTAGCCATCACATCACCTCTTATAAGTACCCCTTTGGACAAGTTTCTTAAACTCTCTGTGCCTCAGTTGTCTCATCTGTAAAATGTATAACAATAGCAGTTACCTCATAAATGTGAGGGTAGGTGGCTAATTGGACTTTATTAACCTTAAGTTGCCATTGATTATAAAGGGCAGCCTGGCTTCCAAGACATAAATATACAAATTTGTTGTCCAAGAATTGATTTAATACAGTAATAACTAAAAGACAGAATAGGGACAAAAATCATCAGAATGATGCCTGGCACATAGTATGCGCCCAATAAATGTTAACTGTAATATCTATTAGCAACCAATTAACCACAGTGCAAAAGTGGGCTTTCCATGCCCTCTGTGGACCATGGCATGGCTTCCTTATCCAAGGCAGAACACCTGGGCACAGGTAGGTGATACCACCACCCTGGGCTCTACAAAGAGGGAACACCATCAGTCACTTTAAAACTGTTTCTTTTTTTTCCCTAGTGGGTAAACCTTTTTTCAAACTAAATCTTACACAGGACGCAATGTATAAAACAAATAAAAGAAGATTTTCTCTGATTGAAGCAGGGGTGGAGAGGCACAAAGCCCTGCCTACTTTCCCTCCCCTTCACCTGCAGGGAAGCCCCCCCAAGGAGTCCTTTCAGAGCAACAATATCACTTCCTTGTCGTAGCTGAGATAATGAGTCTCTAAAACTCCTATGGATGTTTGTTAATCACACAAAACCCTGTCAAATTTCACCTTATTGAAATGTCACTTTATTCGTGGCATTTCACCGAATGCCACCTTAGTGGCATTACTTAGTGCCCAACACATGCACTGCACAGAACATATTTTCAATGTACTTTTCTCATCTTCCTCCACTTGGGTCTTCAAACTCCTTCCAATCTGTCACATGTGACTGAGACCATCCTTCCATCTCAATCAAGTCACCTCATGACCCTCCCCAGATGTAGTTTAATGCTCTTAGAGGACACAGTGTGAAGGATGTCACACTTTTGTTCCACATAAAGCTTTCTGCTGTCAAGGACTTTTAATTCTAATGTCTTTTTCTTGAATCCCTCTTTGAGCTCTTTCTCAGGAAGCCTCCACCCAATAATAAGTGAAATTTAATAAACTATTATTGTGTGTTAGTTATGAGTTTATGAGAAACATACATGGTGTGAGGATTTGAACAAAAAACAAACTAGGATGAAAGAAAACAGAGCCAGGGAGAGAGAAGAAAAGAGGAGGAGAAACTGGGAGTGAATGAGCAACAAAAGAGAAAAGGGGAAGAGAGAGATCCAGAGAGAAAGCCAGGAGGAGATCAAAGGAGGGAGAGGTGGACACTCAAAACTTTTCTAGGTATTGTGGTTCACTTGGATTGTGGGCTGCTGGGGTCATTGTTCTCCATAATTACTGAGGACCTTCTCTAGACACCTTAATCCTTACATTTCTAAGGTCTCCATCCTAAACATTGACCTGTATCGCTAAATACTAGAGAAATGCAAATCAAAACTACCATAAGGTATCACCTCACACCAGTCAGAATGGCCATCATCAAAAAATCTACAAACAATGCTGGAGAGGATGTGGAGAAAAGGGAACCCTCCTACACTGTTGGTGGGAATGTAAACTGGTACAACCATTATGGAGAACAGTATGGAAGTTCCTTAAAAAACTAAAAATAGAGCTACCATATGATCCAGCAATCCCACTCCTGGGCATATATCCGAAGAAAGCCATAATTCAAAAAGATACATGCACCTCAATGTTCACTGCAGCTCTATTTACAATAGCGAGGACATGGGAGCAACCTAAATCTCCATCAACAGAGGAATGGATAAAGGAGATGTGGTACATATATACAATGGAATATTACTCAGCCATAAAAAGAATGACACAATGCCATTTGTAGTGACATGGATGGACCTAGAGGTTGTCATACTGAGTGAAGTAAGTCAGACAGAGAAAGACAAATATCATATGGTATCACTTATATGTGGAATCTAAAAAAATGGTACAAATGAACTTATTTACAAAACAGAAATAGAGTCACAGATGTAGAAAACAAACTTATCATTACCGGGGGTGGGAAAGGGGGGAGGGATAAACTGGGAGATTGGGATTGACATATACACACTACTACATATAAAATAGATAACTAATAAGAACCTACTGTATAGCACAGGGAACTCTACTCAATACTCTGTAATGACCTACATGAGGAAAGAATCTAAAAAAGAATGGATATAAGTATATGTATAACTGATTCACTTTGCTGAACAGCAGAAACTAACACAACATTGTAAATCAACTATATTCCAATAAAAAGTAAAAATAAATAAATAAAAATAAATGTTGACCTGAACACTAACCCCATTAAAAATTATTCTCTGAACGTAGTAGCAAGGATCAAAGCAGTCGTTCTGAGGCCTGGATGAAAATCAAGTCAAGGGCAGGAATCCCTCATCCCTGTCATGCCATTAAAGCTTCCAGGTGATACATATACAGATGGCAGAAGTAACAGACAACTGTTTTTAAATACTGACGTGCCCTGTGATGACTTAACTGTGGATATACCAAAACACTGAGGCTTCCATCTCTTAATTTCATGAAGATTTAATTTTAGTTGGCTCTCTTTGGAAGCACGTTTCTTTTGTCTTCCTCTGTACCGATTGCCCCCTCAGTGTCTATTTTAAAGTTGTGGAAGCTCACTGGAGCAGAAGATGAGTGTTCTGAGAAGGCTTGAAAAACATGGCAAATGAACAATAATTGATTAAATACATGTAAATAACTTAATCACATTTTGGCCATTAAGTTGTCAAGATAGCTGATTTTCCTGATTGACTTTGTCTGTGCTATTCATGATCCAAATGATTGCAAGGGTTTATTCACTTCTTTCTCTCTTCCTGTAAGGGTATAAAATGCCAGAAAATTATTACACTTAGTGTAATAAAAAGTCAAATCTTACACTGGACCAGGTTGGGTAAAATAAAAGACAGGCAATTGGATATTCCAACCCAGATCGGAAGCTGATTATTTAATTAACTCTGACAAGGTATACATTTACATTCTGGAAACCACCAAGAATTATTCTGCAGAAGGACTCCTCACCTCACTCCAAATCCACATGTCAGAAGCATCACCATTGCGGTTTAATCCCATTATGGGGTCTCACGAACTGCAGAGGCTGTTCTGTTATAACCCAATGGCCTTGGCACCAGTGGCCGTCTCCTTATGTGGAGAGAAATGGTCAAGCTCTGCAAACAGTTGTCCTCCAATCACTTCAACTTTGTTGTGCCTTGATTTCCTCATCTGTAAGGAGGGATAATCATAGTACCTCATCTCATGTTGGTGCTTTAAATGAGATAATGTCTGTAAAGCACTTAACTATATAAGTGTTTGCTCTAATAATTATTAGTATTAGTATCTTTTCGACTGGTCCAAGGTCTTTTCCCAGAGATACCCCACCCCCTTTATTAGTGACAGAAGTGGCTCTCAGGTGTAACTATTTTTCAGTTTAAAGGCTGATTTCAGGGCAACCTTTGAGTCCACTGAGCAAATCTCAGAGACTGTTTTCCTGTTGTCCACTTTGTTAATCAATCAATTTTGATTATAGAGCTACCGTGTACGTTGTACATGGAGAATCCATATTTGAAGACTCTAAGTAAAATAAAACACTCAGCACTAAAAGTGTAGCAAACACAATTGACAATTGATGACTCGGATGCCATGTTAGGATTCTGCAGTGCTTTGTCCCCTTGGGTGTGGTATAAGATTAGACTTACATAATAATTATATATCATATCCAACTTTGTTCTAAAATGATGGCATTCAGGTGCCATGAATCCAGTGATGTGTGGGCCACTGTTTATAAACTAAATCATTTTCAACCATACATGTATTATTCATACTTTCAAAAAAGTATGTAACTAGTCTTGTGATGAATTAAATGCAAATTCATTTAAAAGTACTCCTAAATTCATAGTGACTCCTTGGCATTAGGATTTCTCAAGCAAGAGGAAGATTAAACCAATTTCTACCATTTATTATTATGGAAGGAGAGACATTTTTGATATCCAATAGGAGCTTATGTCATAAAACGTAAGATTCTCAGATCCAGTAACATAAAAACAAAATCTCTGTGTGGCAAAAGACACCACAGAGAAAATAATTTAAACATGTTTAACATATCTATAAGAGAAAAAGAGCCTTTACAGGTAAGAAACAACCCAATAGATGGGCAAAGAATATGAACAAGGCTTTTCACAGAAGAAAAACAAAAAACCACTGATAATAGAGATATGAAATATGCCAAACTTAATTATTGATCAAAGAAAGGCAAATCAATGATAGGATACTAATTTTTTTTTGCCTTTTTTTTTTGCCTTAGCATAATGGCTAACATCTAAAATATTCACAATATAAAGTGTTTATGAGGGACTTCCCTGGAGGCACAGTGGATAAGACTGCGCGCTCCCAATGCAGGGGGCCTGGGTTTGATACCTGGTCAGGGAACTAGATCCCACATGCACGCCGTAACTGAGAGTTCACATGCCACAACTAAGAAGCTGGCGAGCTGCAACTAAGGAGCCCACCTGCTGCAACTAAGACCCGATGCAACCAATTAATTAATTAATTAATTTAAAAAAATAAAAAATGAATAAAGTATTTATAAAAAAATGTGTTTGTGAGAATGGAGTGGGAAAGGAGACTCTTCTGCTGGTGGGAATATAAACTGGTATGATAGGTCGGAGGGCAATTTGGCAGTTTCTATCAAATTTTTAAAAGGATGTAATCTTTCCACTCAGGACGTGAAATGTGGGATATGTACCTAAAAGAAATATAGTTCACATATGCTAAAGACATAGATGTTCAAGGATGTTCACTGCAGCACTGTTTGTAGGGGATAAAAATTGGAAACACTCTAAATGTCTATCAGCAGGGTTATAAATAGATAAATCATAATACAGCCATACAATGGAATATCAACCTACCTATTTAAATGAGATAGCCCTGTGTGAGTACTGTACGGACTGCTGTCTCTGACATATTGTTGAGTGAAAAAGGAAAGTTGTAGAATATGTATGGTAAGATTAAATTTTTATGTAAAAAAGCACATTTTTTCTATGTCTATATCTTTATATTTCTTTTTCTGTACTTCTTTATGTCCATTTATAATTCTACTTCCTTCAATATGTATGTATCTATATCTATGCTTCTCTGTTGTTCTAAGTACATAGGAAAAGAGTCTATAACGATACTTTGTAAACTCTCAAGAGTGCCCCCAGCAAGTGAAAATTAGGGAAGAAAAGAGAGCAATTTAAAATTTTGCTTTTTACTTTACACAATTATATGTTCTTTGAATTCTTTGTTTTATGACACACATGTATTAGATTTGTAAATACAACGATGAAAAGTAGTGATTTTCCAAAAAATGATCCTCATCCCTAGAAACAGAAATAACCGTCCAGAATGAGGGTGGCATTCAACCTGCAGACTCCTCTCTCTGAGATCCTGATGCCGCCCCTTGGAGAACGTGGGGAGGAGGTTCCTATGAATGAGGAACTCAGCAGACAACTTAGGAAGAGGACACAGCAAAGGCCAATGGTGTACTTCTTTATTTTCATGACCATGTGTTGGGAGCTGCAAGGTCAAGACGGAAGATGTTTTTAGCAGCCCCTCACCCTAGGGAAGGAAACAGGTGCAGGCCTTGAGTCCAGTGGAACATGTCACATCTCGTGCTGTGGGGTCAGGATGGAACTTGGGTGTACAGTTTGGATCTTCTGGTTCTTTTTCTCCATCCTTTATGCCTGATGGTCGTGGAATGATGGACATCTGATCTCTAGCCTCATTGATGGGTGTCATAGTTGTCTATAGACAAGCCACCTGTTTGAATACCTTTGGCATGTCAGAGTGGCACATATTATAATAACATATATCACTCTAAACACCGGAGACCTCTCTTTGCAGAGTTTGCCAGGCAGGACATCTAATCCTACCCATGAGCGGCCAAAGCAAGTGAAAGCAGAAAGGGAGTATTTGGCACCCAGCGGTCACAAGGAAGAGCGGTATAGACAGGGCAGAAGAGTTGGGTGCAGAGTGACCAGCGCTGTTTTAGACCTGGCACATCTTTCCCCATGACCTAGCAGCATTCATTTTCAGACTTCAACCCCTCCTTCCCTTTATTCCTCTCACCTTCAGCCTGCTCTCCCTGCTGGAAGCCTTCCTTCAGTGCCCTGGCCTCCTTCCTACACTGACCAGGGGGTCTATAAGCACAGTCCATTCGAGAAATTCTTGAAATATGTCCACAAATCCCCTCGGGTGGGTGACTAAAATTTCATGCTTTCATGGTGACGACCTGGGTTATCTTCCTGGAAAGAAGGCATCTAGCAGAACCCAACACCTCACTCCAAGGTACCAAATAAACATGGCAGCTAAGTAAAAGCAGGGTGCTCACTACACAAGTGTAACTTCAGCCAGACTGCTGTCCCTTCACTTGTCCTGTACAGAAAGTCTGGAGCTGTCGCTCTTGTGCACAGTGCTGTGGACGTGCTGAAGCAGCGTGGATCGCACTGCCCTTCACAGAAGTCTCTGGAACCTAGAAAACAAAAACAGCAGCTGCCTGATATTTCCTTGGAGAAGAGAATGAAACTTAAGGCTTTCTTCTTCCCACAAACATAAACACAACATTTTGCAAATAACTTCAGGAGGCTCATGGAGGCCAAGATGAGCTTCCCTGTGCTAATGGGGAGGGGCCAGGGGAGGAGCGGTACCACCAGGGTTTTTGAAATCTGAGCTCAGATAAGCCATGTGTAAAAATAAGAAAGAGTTTGTTTTTCATTCTTTCTGCCTTCCTCCCTCGTCCCCCTTTTCTCCTTTCTTAGGAATAAATACTTTATCCTAGTCTTGCTCTTTACCTGGATGTATCTAGATGCTGTTGAGACTTAAGTGTGACACTTCCAGACAAAATAGAGTCAGTTCCAGTACACTGTGACATACACTTTTCTAAAAATCAACTACACTATATAAAATCGCACAATAACAACCACAGAGCTTATGGGGGAAATGGGATTAGGGGCACAACACTAAAACTTTGTCAGTGACACATTAAAAAGATGACAGGAACCTAATAAAAAAGACAGCAGTCTTGCACATGTTAAATGGTTAAGAAACACATAAATACTACAATAAATACGGCATTTTACCTAGAAAAAGACCTGAAGTTTGTTCGTGGAGGTTGCAGCTACCAGCTATTGAGAAATGGCAACAGAGGGTTCCCAGGATGGAACACCAGATGTGGACAGGTGGGGCTCATCACACACACAGTAAACTGAGGTGACTGGTGGGTGTTGGAGGTGTGTGTACATTTTGTACATTCCTATATGGCTCGGTTCGGTTGGATGCAGGATTCTGCATTCACCTAGTATTTCTTGCAGACAAAATCGCATATAAGGAAACACAAAGTTCTTGTTATACTCAAATTGTGCCCTAGTATCTTAGTCACAGTGAAATAAACTCTCATTTTCCTTACAAGTGTTAACGGCAGGACTGACTGAATCTAAATAATAAAAAAGATTATAATTTAAAGAGTAAAAATACATTAACACCCCAATGAAATGATGCTGCAAAGGTAGCAATAAGTTAGTATTTCTAAGCAGAATACATAACTCAAGTAAATCTGAGCCTCTTTACTCCCACCCTAAGTTCTGTCTCAACACAGTGATAAATTCAAGTGCAATGCAAATTGGGCTCCATAACTTTGAAACACACTGTCACTCCTGAGCAAGCCTTCTCAGTGCCAGGAAGAAGCTGTTATAATACACCGAGACTTTCAGGAAAGTCCTCATTATACATTCTTCTCCCTAATATCCCATACCCCATGGTAGTTACACTAATTTTACTTCCCTCTCTTCTTCATGATTCCTTGTCCCCTCTACCTGCACCCCCCAAAGCCCAACAAACCAAATTCCAGCCTTTACTAGTTCTCTCCTTATCACCCTTTCCTCTTTCCCACCCTTCTTCCAAGAGTAACAATTCCATACCTAGGTATGTAATGTTCCTACAGCTACTGTAACAAATTACCACAAAATCAGTGGCTTAAAACAACACAAATTCATTATTATACAGTTCTGGATTTCAGAAGTCCAAAATGAGCTTAATGGGGCTAAAACTGAGGTGTTAGCTGCATTCTTTCTGGAGGCTCTAGGGAAGAACCTGTTCCCCATCTTTCCCAGCTTCTAGAGGCTACCTATATTCTTTGGCTTCTAGCCCCATATCACTCAGACCTCGGCTTCTGGCATCACATCTTCTTTGACTCTGACACTCCTGCCTTCCTCTTATAAGGACCCTTGTGATTATATTGGGCCACACGGATAACCGAGGAGAATCTGGATTATCTCAGGATCCTTAATTTAATCACATCTGTAAAGTCCCTTTTGTCACCTGTGATGGTAACATATTCACAGGTTCCAGGGATGAGGTTGTGTACATCTTTGGGGTGCCATTATTACTCAGCCTACTATACCAGCAGTGATATTCAAAATGCTTAACAACTGAAATGCCACTTAAAGCAGGGGATCTGACTCAGAAAGCTCTTGGGTCCTAAGGCTAGAGTGGGACCTTGGAGATCCTGGCGTGCTGGCTGAGGGATTGCAGAGGGCTGGGAGGTCTCAGGGAGTAACTGGGGTGTCTAGGGTGGTGGTGAGGCACTCCAGAGTCGGGATGAGTGATTCTCTCTAAGCAGCACCAAAGACTTTTGACCTTTTCATGACCAGCAGAGGAACACCCTTGTATTTCGGATGACCTGCCCATGTTCTTCCTTCCATGGATCCGTTAGTCTCCAGGCTTCTATAAATTCTCCTCTCTACCCTCATCCACGGTCAGCACACAAATCTTCTGGGATTTTATTGTGTGCTGTACTTGGCCCTTTTACTTGGAATGTCAATTTAAGCCTCATCACACCCTATGATTAGATTCTATACTTACCTTCTTTTTGCAATAACATATCCAGGGTCATATGTACAATTAATTGTTATGGCCTGGATTTGAATTAAAGCACTTTGCTTTAGAAATTGAGCTCTTGAACACTGTGGTTAGTGTCTTCAAGGAGACTCACATCTCTCTAGCAGATAGAGAAAGCATGCACAAAGGTGATGCAGGCAATGTTGAGGTGCCAACTGGCAACCCCAAGTCCATATGTATTTCATGGGTTTACACATGAACCCTCCCCTATGGAATTTAATGATTATAGGGAGGACTTCTTGATCTTTGGTAAGAATTTTTATCTACTCTTTAAGACCAAACCTGGATACTCTTGATACCTTTATTTCATGGTAAAAAGATTACAAACAACCTTCAAAGCAAATCAAGTCCAAAGTCCAATTTATCTTAGCCAGATAACATTTTAGAAAAAAGTATGGCTGTAAGCTTGTGATGAAACAGATGAAGAAATAAATGGATAAACAAAATCTATAGTCAAGAGTTTTATTTGTAAGGCCTAGTTGACTAGCTACAATACTACTTCTATGTTTCTGGAATATCGTATTCAGCTTTCTCAAATGAGTGAAGAGTAGCAGGGAGAGGAGAAGCAGCAGAGAGGAGGATGATAAAACCACTTCTGGACTTTGAGCTTTTTATTAACCTCTATCTGTCATAGTTAGAAATGTGTTGTTCATACCCAGAGAAAATAATAAGTAACACCACCCGAAGAGAAGAAGAGTCACTTATGGGTATTTTTGGATTTTGCTGTTTGAAATAAAATTTTGGTTTAGAGAGGAATGAGTATTAGCACTTTTCATTCATTTAACGGATGCATTATATAGAAGAGATAGACATTACAGAGTTTCTTTTTTTTCTTTCTTTTGAATGAAGGTAGAGTGAGATCTTGATTGGGGGATAAGATGATATGTATAAATCAGATTGTTAAGTAAAATGTTAGAAGCTGAGATTAATGTTACTTAAGGATGCTTTGGAGGAGAGTTGGAGCACATTCTACTTTAAACCATTTAACCTGATTAAGAACCTAAAATATTCTTGCTAATTTGGAAAATACCCCTGATATTTAAAACTTCCTAAAAGGTAGCTCTCCTCCTACCTTTATGATGGAACACTGGACGATTTCAGTCAAAAAGCCTAGTTACTACCACAAGAAAAAATCCTGCAAGAAAGCACATGTTGCCACTTTACTCATTATTGAAGTGCCCTTATGACTGTCAGGGAGAACAGGTAAGATGCCAGGGAGGCACAGCAGGAGACATCAAAGTATTTTGTTTACTTCTTTGAAGTCTTGTAGTACCTTTTATTTACTGTGCACACTTCTTGATTCATGCTGAAAATTGGAATTCACCCATTTCTCTTTTTCCTGTCTAAGATGCAGATGGGGCACATTTCGTTGACTCCATCAATCCCTGCCCCCGCGTATTAGCACATGCACACGTATACCTAGCCAGCGGAAAAGAAAAAAGAGTTACTCACATTCATCCATTTTACAAAGATTTCCAGGCTGCAATGGGAGGGCTTTATCTCTCCCTGAAGGATGAATAAATAGATAGCTTTACTGACAGCCTGTTCACAAACTGAGGTGAAAACTGAGACCAAGGTCTTGCTCTACTAGTACTTACGAGATCCAGACCTGGCAACATGGAGAGAATAGTGATCTGCCTGATGGTCCTCTTCTCAGGGACAGTGGCCCATAAATCAAGCTTCCAAGGGCAAGATCGCCTCTTGATTAGACTGCGTCAACTTATAGATATTGTTGATCAGCTGAAAAACTATGTGAATGACTTGGTAAGGCCATATTTGTCACAACAAAATTTAAATAATATTCTTCAATTACTATAAAAGGAGCTTTTTGACTTATATAAATAACTCAGAACTAATTTTCTTTTGCTCTAGGACCCTGAATTTCTGCCAGCTCCAGAAGATGTAAAGGTAAGACCAGTTGAATTTATTTGTGAAAATAAATTTGACATGTTTTTAAATCCAATTAAGAGAGGCATTAACATGATTATTTAGAAATATACTTAATTTCCATGAATTTTGGTGTTTAATAATTGGTAAAATAGTTATTTCTATTTTGCTCAAATATTCATTGGTTCACCAACAAGCCAACCAATAAAACACTACATACCTTATAAGATATACTTTTATCTCCAAATATCTCTAAGAGTATTCTCAAGTAGTATTGTTGAGATAGAATACAAAACTAGAAAATAAATCTACACTATGATCATTTTCTGAACAATGACCAACTAATTACATTTTAAGAATCCTTGTGCATGAAAGTTCTTGAGCCCTCTTTGTAAACCTATGTACGAAATATAGACACATACCACAGAAGCAGAATTCACCTTTTAATAACTAGAAAGGAAGAAAGAAAGAGAAAAAAAGAAAGAAAGGGAGGAAAGAAGAAAGGGAGACAGAGAGAGAAAGGAAGGAATAAAAAAAGAAGGGAAGGAAGAAAGAAGGAATACATTATAGCACAGCATGGAAGAATGGTAGTGTGGAAATCAAGGCCATCCTTTAGAATATAATTCCCATGTACCTTGGCCTCAATGAGTCTTGTCTTTGGCCTTCGGTGAGGTCTTTTGAAAGGACGGTTTACAACAAGTCATCCTGTTCTCTTAAGCCATTTAAATCCATTAGGTCCCAGGAAGAAGAGGCCTATCCTAGCATATAGTTCAAGTGTGCTATGTGCTGCTCTTTTCCTTGGTAACTTCGATCTAGTCTTCAGGTTTGGTACCCTGAGGATATAAACACAATTGGGGGAAATGTTTTCAGTGTCACAGACCTTTAACTGCATAAATTAGAATAACTATAAAAGTGTTACCAGTAATTAGGACACTACAAAGGGGAGGCTTATGAGGATACATTGCAAAGAAAACAATTATCGTAAATGACTGTGTAGAAGTTTAGAAAGTGAATGAGTCACAACTATTGCTTTTCTCTAAAATTCACTCTCTAGCTCTGAACCTAACCACTCTCATTTACTAGGTCCTTTTCTAATAAGCAATACCTAAAATGAAAGTAGCATATTCAGCTCATTGGAAAGACTTTTCCAACAAGTAAGACTATTTCTTAATGCCCTAATTATCAAAACATATCTTTTTTAGCATCTCACGCCTTTTGTCTAACTGCTGTGGTTAGAGTCCTTTGGGGAGATTCTTAGCTCAGTCTCTAACTTTCCAAGTTAGATATCCCACCTTCTAACTTGAGTTGATCCAGTGGGTACTTCCTTTATATGCTTTGTTAAAGAGAGATCTTTTTTATCTTATAATGACAGGATTTTGTCTCAGTGACACTGTATCTATCTGATAATCTGATCAAGCAATGCTGGCTATGATACAAGTGAATAATGGTATTACTAAGATCTTTAAGCTATGCTGGCAGGCAAACCCAGGAGAGAAGAAAATAGTTCAAGGCCACAGTAGCATTATGTCAAGTTTTTCAGGGCTAGCATCAAAGCAGAGTCTATAAAGAGTTAAAAAGATTAACAAGTTTAATGAAAATAAGTTCATTTAAATGTTGCATATAAATGTTGATATATAGTGATCATCTAAGGTTGCTAATTGGCCTCACCAGGCATCTTTCTTTCTCTTTCTAATCATATAATCAGTAGTCTTCATCTGGTGGTGACTTTGCCCTCTGAGAACATTTGGCATTGTCTGGAAAAATTTCTAGTTGGCACAATTGTGTGTGGGGGGTTTCCACTGGCATCTAGTAGGTAGAGGCCAGGGATGCTACTAAACATTCTAGAATGCACAGGACAGTCCTGACAACCAAGAATTATCCATCTGAAAATGTCAACAGTGCCACTGTTGAGGAACCCTGATATAAACCTAGTTTGTATGCAGGACAAAGGTAATTTTACCCAGTTAGCAAGACTTCGTATGTGAATGGCCAGGGCTTTCTTTGCAAAAAAAAGAAAAAAAGAAAGAAAAGTTAAGTAGGTCAAAAATAAATTGTAAGGAAGCAAATATTTTCAAATATTCAATTGCAAATCAACAAAGCCAAGTGCACCTCCTTGCAAAAGCAGCACTTGACTAGCTAAAAAGAGTGGTTTGTTACTCTTGCTTTTGTTTTCCTTACTGCTGCCTCGATTCTGCAGAACTAATGTAGGACGGATAACTCCTCATGTTTCCAGGTGTTAAAGGATGAGGGAAACAAAGCCTTGCCCTCTAAGTCTGCAAGGCACAGCAAAGCAAAACAGTGGCTCTGCTCCCAGATAGTAGTGCTGCACGTGAACTCGGGGTCATCCTGAGTGACAGGGCACCTAAGCTGCCTGAATCGAAGTTAATCTCTCTACTCCTCTTCTCAACACATCTTTAAGGCAGTTTAGCAGAACAGCTCCTTTGCTTCTATTCCTTATTGAGGCTGCCTTTACTGTGCATCTGAAGCCAAATCCAGCAGGTATTTGTCCTGGACCACAGATTGCCAGGGATAGCTCTGCTGCTTGCAGAAAGCACAAAGCAAAATTCCAATGTCTATTGACACAGGTGAACAAGGAAGGGCAGGAGAGAAAGCACAGCCCCATCAATACAGGCACTGGTGTCCAGATGCCATTCAGAGGCTTTCAGAAAGGCTTTCTCAGGTGCCAAATCTTTGCTTGCTTGTGTTGACCACTCTTGGCGATACCTGTCTCAAGGGAGTTCATTTGGTAGGCCCCTATAGTTCTTTGGAACCTAATTTTCTTTCAACATCCACATGTAAATGTTAACTCAGCAAAATGGGTCTCTGTGAGAAATGCTGGTTTCTCAGATCATCACGGATGAAACAGTTAGCGTTTTCAGTTTCAGCTGGAAAATTTACCTCTTTAAATATGAATATTATTTTTTTCCAGTAAGTTAAGCCGGTTGTGGTCAAAAGAAGAGAAAAGAAAAAACTTCAACAAACATGAACATGTGGTTTTCAAGGAAAAAAAAGTGCTATAATTAACATTTATATATAGTTTCTATTAAATAAGCATTTTGGCAAACATATGTAAAGGACACTATCTCGCCCTTATGAGAGGCCAGCTGCTCTGATATAAGGAAACCAGATAAGCTGGTTCTCGGCTTGTGGCCATGTATGCAAAGCAAATCTGATGGGGTTGTGTCTTAAAGATGCATGTTATTAATCAACATTCATAATGGGTAAGCATATAGGTTGGAAAATGCAAAGCAGGCCAGATGCTATTTTCAGCTGATTGTCATGGGAAGACTCAGGTAGTATTGTTGTATATAGGACGGCCCTTGTAGGAACTGAGAAAAATTGAGGCTTCTGTATACATGGCGGTAACTTCCATATACACCGGTGAAATGAAGATATAGCAACTTTAGGGCGGTGGATAGCATCATATACAGACATCTGCTGAAAGAAAAAAGTAACCTGGATACAAGTTCTTAGATCAGCATTAAAATGTTTTCAACAAATCAGTATAAATTTTGTTCTTCCAATCAATTCCATTTCATTTTCAGTTCAACTTCTAACATTTTGACTTATTCACTGGTCACTGGTTATTTGATTAAAGCAAGAGTCAAGTTTTTGATCCTTGATCTGCCCACTTCTCCATGCTCTGAGACATTACTCTTACGTTCTAAGGGACAGTCTTCCTGCCCATTGCGGGGGAGGCATGTCTCAAATTCTGTTCCTTGACTGCTTGATTCAGGCAGATCCCACCCTAATGGACTTGAGAGTGTGAATAGGATTTTAGAAAAGTCACACATGGTCTACAGCAGGTGTACTGAATCTTAGGCGTGGAATGTGCCATCAGAGGTAGGCACCCACTTCCTTTCCCCAAAGGAGGGGCTTTAACTCACTTACTTCATTTGTCCACTCCACAAATATTTGTTGAGCACTCACTAGCAACAAGACACTATGCCAGGCATTGTACAGGATAAGGTGCTGCTCAAGACATGTATGTCATTGTTAGATACTCCTACGTACATTGCAGAGGGAAACAAAAGACAAATGAAACGATTCTTAATCACACTACAGCGTAACTCACCCAAAGCTGCCACCAGTCACAATGTCTCTTAGAGCCTCATAATTCATAAAGTGTGTTCTAAAACCAATCTAACTCTCCCTTATGAAATACCAAGTCCTGCCCAACACCCAGACCTCAAAATGACATTAGGAATAAAGAACTGTGGCAAAGCAAAGCTCCCTCTTCCTGTCTGTGAGACAGGCAAATGTCCTCTCTCCCCTAACGTGGGGAAATTTTATATCACAAGAGTCTGCTCTTTAGCCCAAAGATTAAGTAGGACATGAAATCATTCCTCATTTGTCTGCTAAAATGAATGTGACCCAAGACACTGCAGTAGAAGTAGGAAAAGAGGATTGGGAAGGTCATTTTTACTTTCTGAATAACTTTCATTAACATCTATACAAATTATTTCTCTTTCAGAGACACTGTGAGCGGTCGGCGTTTTCATGTTTTCAGAAGATCCAACTAAAGTCAGCAAATACCGGAGACAATGAAAAGATAATTAATGTATTAACTAAACAGCTGAAGAGGAAACTACCTCCCACAAATGCAGGGAAAAGACAGAAACATAAACTGGTAAGACTGTCATTTGTCATCTAACTTATTTGTACTTATTAACTATATCTATTACATCACGCGCGCACACACACACACACACACACACACACACACACACACACACAGCCAGAGCCTCCAGTGCCTTCCTTCCAGCTACATGTTATGCCTTATCATATAGAGTGTGTTTTGAGAAGCAAAGTCACCACTTCCTAGTCCACAAACTTGAAAGTGTCCAGAAATCCAATTAGAATTTGCTAACAGCCCCTGGTAGCTGGAATAATTAATATAGCTTTCAAGGTGAGGAAGTCATTAGGCAGAGAATCCAAGTGTGACTTAAGAGTTAAAAAATATTCTGCTCTCATTATATGATCACATATAACTTGTATCCTTATTAACAGGAGCTAGATCCCAGTTTTCCTGAAAGAAAAGAGGTAGCCTACAAGACACCAGGATAAATCTCAAACATTGCCTTCCTCTTTTAAAGAATATTATTACTGTCCTGTACAACTGCAGAGTCAGTACTACATTTGAATGGGTAGACCCCATTATTTGGCTGGGGAATTTCAATAATCCCTAGTTTTGTGGTCCTTGAGAACCTCTTGTATATTTCCTCTTACGCCAACTCATGAGCAATGCAGATAATCTCATGAGTAATTCAGGCATTAATCAAAACCAGTGGATAAACACATAAGATAAATTACTAGAAATTTTTCTATCAGTTCTCTCTCCTCTAAGGAATTTCACATGTGATTCAAATGAAATCTTAATTACAATATCAAAATGATTTTTATTTCCTTTGATTGCTTGACCAGGTTGCAATGTGAAAAGTATCCCTCTAAAACTTTCCTCAAAGAAGAAAAGAGTTGAGCATGTCTTTGAAACTCAATATCAAAGACCATAAAATGGTAATATTGGCACTGAACATAGAATTATCCAGTTAAGCACCTTCATTTGATAGATGGGAAGGTGAGACCAAGGATATTAAGTGACTTGTCCCAAGCTCCACGAATATTAAGTGTCAGAATGAGCATTAGAACTTATATCTCTTATCTTTCAGTCAAATATCTCTCACCACAACATCAAACCGGCATTAGAGATGCTAAACAGCAGGCAATGGCCTGGTGTTTGGTATCTAAACAGGAATAAGGGTAAAGAATATAAACCAAGAATTTTTTAAAAAAAGAAATATAAGTGGGCAATGCACATGTGAAGAATTGTTTAATCTCTTCATAATCAAATAAATGCAAGTTAAGATAGGAAATCCTATTTTTTTCAATTAAAATTTTTAACAATGCACAATAATGGTAAGAATGTTCTATGTGAATAGAGGTAAAAGTTTTATAACGTATATCAAAAGCCTTAACTTTTTTTATCCCTTTAATTTAGTAATTCTACTTTTAGTAATTTATTGAATAAAATAAAGATGTACATGAAAAATTACTCAGAGATGTCCATTGCAGTATTGTATACAACAGTGAAAAGTCAGAAGCAATCTACATGCCCCAAAATAGTAATACTTCAATCCTATATAGGAATACAAAGCAAACATTATGGGATATATTTTTGAAGAATATTTAATATGTAGGAAATGCTTGTGTTATGTTGTGTTAAAACAAAGGCAAATTAATAGCCAGTGTAAATAACACAAATGCAAAGAAAAAATTACTGGGAGGATACATATCAAAACACTGCAGTGGTTATCTCTAATGATGGGATTACAAGTGATTTTTCTCATTGTTATTTTCTGAACAATTTTATGTGCTTCTCAAAGTTTTTCAGTGAACATGATTTATGTCTCTAATTGGAAAACATAAAATTTGAATGAACATTTTATTACATAGGAAAAAAGCTTTAAAGAAGATTATTACTCTTTCATTGATTTCTAGACATGTCCTTCATGTGATTCTTATGAGAAAAAACCACCCAAAGAATTCCTAGAAAGACTAAAATCACTCATCCAAAAGGTATGTAACTTAAATTATATTTGACTTTCATCTTTATCCAGATTGCTTCTTATGTTGAGGTTACTCATGGTATTCTATTTCCACAGATGATTCATCAGCATCTCTCCTAGAACACACGGAATATGAAGGTTCCTAAAGATCTCACTTGAAGCTGGACACTATATTTCATACTCTAACACAGTAGTGAAACTCAGTTCTTGGTATTCCAAATGGAGGAGTACAATATATTAGTGATGGGGGAAAAAAACTCAGATAAGTGTTCAAGGTCAGGATTATTCCTCCAAAATCACTATGCAATACTTCAGTTTGATCCACATGCTCTGTGTTTGGTCAACTTGAAAAAACTTTCTACTCAATTCGAGTCTGATTTCCTGTGTTATAGATTTCTGTGACCTCTAAGGTTTTTACTTTATCTTACTGCCAACTATGCCATTTCTTGGAGAAGCTTAAAAATTTTAACCAAAAATACAGTTTGGGAATTTATTGATTAACCTTGATCTTGGTTATGACAAGAATGAGGTTTCTGATGTTCATAACTTAAAAGGTTACATACCTTCACTCAATCTGGAGAATATAGAAGCATAGGGTGAAAATCAAAGTTGAAGTGTTCATTCTTTTAAGGAAATGAAAACTGTTTAAAATCTATATCTGAAGAGGTTTTATTTTATCTCAGAATGTCTAACATATAAATACATGATTTATTTATGTACCAGGGGGATAGCTTTATCAGATGGCTCCAAAAAGTCTGACTCCCTTATTAGAATCTGTCAAAAATATTTAAATACTATACATATGAATGTATTTATGGAATAGACTCTTTTGGTCTTTTTTTTTCTCTAAGTGGGTATACTAGTACCTTCCCCAACTCAAGTCCCTTTATAAGCTAACATTCTAAGCTTGTGGAAGTGGCAATTAAAATCTATAGAGGGACATGCATTAGACGACCGTCTGGAACCAAACAGAATTTTAAAAAGTCTTATAGCTCTCTTCTCAAATTGTTATAATGATTGTATGGGAGTGAGTTATTAATGCCAAATGTCTGTTTCCTTCTTTCTTTCTGCCTTTCTTTCTACTTTTAAAATTGACAGACACTTTGCGTTTGTATGCTTTGCATAAGGCAAATTCAATCATCTATATAAAGTCAAAATCAGGAGACAAATCAGGAGTTCAGGACTCCTAGTAGAAAACAGACTTTTGCATAAGCATCCCAATCTTTCAACCATGGGTAGCAAAAACAAGCAACCTGATCTAACTGCCATTTCATATCAACTCCAGCAGTTTATTTAAATATAAAGTTAAAAACGCTAGAAAAATAAAATTTTCACTAGAATGTTATAAGCTATTTGAGAATCTCTTATTGTTAAAGTGGCTGTGAGTGTGCAAGAGGATGTTGTATGGGAAATGCTTTATGCTCTAAGAACAAAGATGATCTACTTAAAAATATTTTTTAAACAAGTACAGATAATTTATGGTTCTAAAACATGTATTAGGAATCAATTATTTCAATGAAATGTAATGTTTTATCATCAGAAACAAGGTATTCTGTTTTAAAATTTTTAAATGTTGTTACAAAGGAATCGTGTAAATATGTGTATCACGATGATAATATGCATCTAAAGCCTGCCTCAGCATCAGGCCAGGTTGTTGGGATAAAAGTGGAAAGCAGGCTTGGAAAAGATGGAGTCCTTATTTCTTGTTTCTGGCTTTATAGTTGTTGACTTCTTTGACACTGTGATTTTATATTTAAAATAATGTATTTATTTTGGTGTGTCTACTGTCAAAAATCTCTGTTCTAATTCTTTTGACCAGAGATTCTACCTTAAAAGTAAAATTAACTTAATGGGGTGTTGGCTAAGAGCCTTCACTAAACTGAGCTTAAAGACTCGGGTAATGATCCTGGCAATATCCCAAGGAAAGCAATGCATCAGAATAAACAAGATGAAGAAGTGAGACTCGAACTGCTCCATCTTCACTGTTCTGTGTTCAAGACTTAGCCAGCCCTCCGGAAGGTCTGAGGCTGACCCATAAACACTGCTGTTCACCTATGGATGGTGATACAGGAGACCTGAAATCTCACTGGATGTGAAGTCGTGGTCACTTGCTTAAACTTTTTGGGTTTCCATTTCTTTATCTGTAGGATGAGGGTTGGACTTAATCTCTATGGGATATTCAGCCTTTTTTGGAGCTTTATGTGTCTATGAGTCTCTAAAGTTCTAGACACTCTTACAGGAACATCTGACCATACTTCTGAGTAAAGCTTTCTACTGAATTGGATCATTTACTCAACATTATTTCAACAGCATTTGTAGCAACACTTGCTGCAGGAACAAGGGAAATGTTCCAAAAAAGATAAAAGAAAGGAAGGAAGGAAAGAAAGAAAGAAACAAAGAGAGAGAGAGAAAGAGAGAGAGAAAGAGAGAGAGAAAGAAAGAAAAGAAAGAAAGAAAGGAAGGAAGAAAGAAAGGGAAAGAAAGAAAGAGGGAAAAGAAAAGAAAGCAAGGAAGGAAGGAGGAGAGAAAGAAAGAAAGGTTTCTGTCGGTCATGGTAGTTCAGGGAAAATTAATCATTATTTTTAGCATTTTAGCTGAAAGTGTCTTCTTTGGACACAAAATTGTAGCATTATTATTCTATATTATTGCTCTGTTATATTTACATTTGCCTCTGAGAATTTAGTTTTAATATGAACTATGTACTTTATAACTTAATGATTATTTATTATATATTTGGTTTTAAATGTTTATGTTCATGGCTTCTTATTTAAGACCTGGTCTATTAAATACTACCCAGTCAGTACAACTGTCTTTTGTGATTCTCTGGAAACCTATAATTTAACAGTCTTAGTAGAAAATAAAAGATGATCCTTAGTTTCTGAGAGCATAACGTTTTTACATGTATATGATAAAGACAATCTTTTCTTCTTACATACTTTCCCTGAAATGGAACTTTCCACTTCCTGTCCCTACCTCAAGGACACCACTTCCTTTGCAGCCCTCCCAAATGTATGGCAGGTCCAAAAGCAGTTGAAGACATTCTTCCCAATGTCTATTACATGCACACTCTTGTGTAAAACTCATTCCTGCTTTGAAGTTTATCCCATCTAGCTTTGCTGTCCCCTTACTTTTTTTTTTGATGATTGTCATCTCCTGGACACTCCTCTATGTTCATTGAGGATTTAGCCATGTTCTTTTCCATGAATCCAATTTCTGCCATCATCCTGGGTGACTTCAGTGACCTTGAGGAGGATTCCACCAACACTGTAGCTTCCCAGAACCTTGAGTACCTCAGTTTCAAATGCCTGCATTTTTCACCCCGTCATCTGACCACTCCCATGGCTGTGCACCAGACTATGGCAGCTGGAACCATTCTCTGTCTGAAATCTTCATATATAAGAAACCATCACCTATTAGTCTCTTTGCTCTCAAACTGCCCTCCTTCTACTACATCTGCCCTGAGACTTTGCCATGACAACTAGGCCTTCACCCTTCCCATTCTCTCAGTTTATTAGTTTCCCTCCTTCCCCACTGAGCCTGGAGCCCTGATCAATCCCTTGAACTGCAGACCCAGTGGCACACACAGTCTCATTCTTCTTGAGGACCTGCCTACAAACTCCCTACCTAGATGTCTGTCTTGCTCCCCTAATCCAGCTTTAGACACTGGCCCTGGCCCCTTACCTTTTGGGGACCCTTTCAAACTCCCTTATCTGGCTTACTGGAGTCACTTCCCCACTTCACTCTCAGCTCTCAACACTCACCTGTTTTCATCATCCACCTCCATCTACTCTAGTCCACAGGTTAGTGTGGGCATGGCCTCACCTCATGTGGAAGAGGGAGGGTTTGGGTATTCAGGCTAAGTCAAGCTCACTGGAAGAGTAATCTATAAACGTGTCTGTACTCCCTCACCTTCTATCCACTTCAAACCACTATAATCTGATTTCTACCCATCCCACACCCTATCACTGTATCATTAAAATTGTCCTCTCTCTGATCAACAATGACCTCCAGCTCACACAACTCACAAATGTGTCTAAATCCTTATCTTACTGGCTCTTATTATGACCTTTGTTACTTTTGATTACACCATCTCTTTTCCCTCTTTGACTTTGGAGGCTACTCTTTATCCTGCTACTTGTCTTACATCTCTGACCATATATTCTCAGTGTCAGTTGTCGGTTTGCTTTCCTGTGTCTCCCCTTAGACGCTGATGTTCTTGAGGATTCTATCCTTAGCCACCTTTTTACTTTAAACCTTTTCCCTCAACAGTCAAAAAAGTTCCTGTTGTTTAAAATATCCCTATACATGTCACTGACCCCTAAATTATTCTCCTCTGCTAATTTCCAGGCCCAAATGGGAGATTTCCATCTTTATCCTCCAGGTGCTTCAGCTTTATCTCACATGCCAAAATTGATCACATCACTTTCCCCAACTTCCACGACCTTCTTTGTTTTAAAGCTCTCCCTGATCTTTGTTTATCATTTCTAATTTTTAAATTTTTCTTTTTTGGATTTATTTTTATTGAGGTAACATTGGTTTATAACATTATATAAGGTTCATGTGTACAATAATATATTTCTGCTTCTGTATACCCTGCAGTACGCTCACCACCAAAAATTTAGTTTCCATCTGTCACCATACAGTTGATCCCCTTTATCCATTTCACCCTCACCATCCTGCCCTTTCCCCTCTAGTAACCACTACTCTTGTCTCTGTATCTATGTGTTTGTTTGTGTTTGGTTTGATTTGCTCATTTATTTTGGCTTTGGTTTGCTTGTTTGTCTGTTTTTTATATTCCACATCTGAGTGAACTCATATGGTATTTGTCTTTCTCTGTCTGACTTATTTCACTTAGCATAATACCCTCAAGGTCCACCCAGACTGTTGCAAAAAAAGATTCCACCTTTTTTTATGGCTGAGTAGTATTTCATTGTACATATGTACCATACTTTCTTCATTCATCTGTTGATAGGCACTTAGGTTGCTTCCATATCTTGGCTATTGTAAATAATGCTACAATAGCAGTGTCCTCTAATCTTAACTGATGTGAACACATCTGCCAGCCTCCAAGATTCTGCTTTCTCTCTCATACACTATAACCAATTTGCCACTGGGCTTTGCTGTTTCTAATTCTTAAGTCCAACCTTTCTTTTCTATTCCCTCTGCCATTGCCTTAATTCAGGTTCTCAGCAATGGCTGCAATAACTTTTTTGGGTTTCTAGCCTCTTGCCTTCTCCTCTTTCCAATCATCTCTGCGTGGCCACCAGAGTGATATTTTACAAAACTTAAGTCTGATCACAACTCTCCCTTATTTAAAACTTTTCACTGGCTCTCCTTTGGATAGCCCAGGCATGAAGCAGGGTATATAAAATCCTTTATTATCTGCTCTTCTCAGCTCCCAGCCTCTCTTCACCTTGAACTTCACATTCCAGCCAATCCAATTTATTTCTGTTTCCCTAGGCACACCACATTTGTTTTATTCCTCTGTGTCTTTGTACTTGCAGTGACCTCTCCCTGGAATATTACTTCTCCACCCCCTCTTTAGCACCCGGAAGACCCCTCATGTGTCCATCAATATTCAACATAGGCATCACTTCCTCTAGAAGGACTTCCATCATTGTCTTACTCTATCTCTGTGACAGTGTTAATCTCTCCCCACTTTCAGAAATTGAGTATAGTTTATTAGACTTAGTGTGGTGTACACAAATTTATTGATTTATATGTCTGTTTCCCTTTCCAGAATATAAGCCCTTTGGCAGAAGGAACTGCATTTCACTAGCACAGTGCCTCATATGTGCTAGATAACCTATAGTAGGAAACAAATGTTTATGCAATTGAATTGAACTAAACACAAATACACGATTATGCATTGAAATTTTCCTTGACATTTCTCTTTCTCTTTCACGTTGAATTTAATTATCACCAAAGTCAGTGATAATGGACAACTGTTTTCAAAATACCTCTATAATCCAACTACTTGTCACCATCTCCAGCTCCCACTTTATCGAGGCCACCGCAATCTCTCACCCAGACGTGTTAATACCTTCTTAAATAGTTTTCCTGCTTTGGTCCCTGCCCCTCATCAAAATCTATTTGCAATAGAGCAACCTGAACGATCCTTTAAAAAAAACTAAACACAATGTGGCATCCTTCAGCTCAAAACCTTCCAACGGCTCATACCTCATTCATGGTAAAGCCTGAGTCCTACAACAGGGGCTACATGGTCATGTCCCCTCTACCCCTCATCTCTCTAACCTCATTTTCACTCTTCTTACTCAACTCCAGCCACACTGGCATTCTCTTTTTTCCAACACTCCGGGCACACTCCTACCTATGCCATCTGCACTTTCTGTTTCTTCCTTTGGCATGCTCTTCCACCAAGTGTCCATG
This sequence comes from Delphinapterus leucas, assembly GCF_059928025.1. Classification (NCBI taxonomy): domain Eukaryota; kingdom Metazoa; phylum Chordata; class Mammalia; order Artiodactyla; family Monodontidae; genus Delphinapterus; species Delphinapterus leucas. Next base: position 19,037,807 of record NC_143133.1, read on the forward strand.
CGGTCCATTGCCTCACCTTCTTCTTTACCATGTTCAGCTGTCATCTTCTCTACCAGGTCTTCTCTGGCTACTACTGTATTTTAAATTGCAACCCCCCACCCCAAACACCCCTGCTTTATTTTTCTCCATAGCATTTACCACTCTGGACATATATATTTTAATAATTTCTGTTGACTGTCTCTCTCCCCCACTAGAATGTAAGCTCAATGCTACAGAGATTTAGTCTGTTTTGTTCACTACTATACATCTGGCACCTAGAACAATGCCTTGAACATGGAAGGAACTCATTAAATATTTGTGGAAAGAATTGGTGGGTTCTGTGATGGTTGGCATTGGAGTTCTCCCATTGGGTTTTAATTCCCAATGCACAGTTTGCTTTCTCTTTATTAGGCTAGTAGTGTACTAATGGTTTTTTTCCTTTATAGCTTCTCCCTGATTTTCGGGAATCATGTATTTTCTGCAAATCTCCCCCCATCCTCTTATCAGATATACCCACACCTCTTCTTTATCTTTGAAATTGGCCTTCAGCAATCCAAAATTTGGAATATAAAAAGGGACACATTCCACTTACCATTAAAATTTTAGCAAAACTATTTTTCTAAAGAAAACTCGTGGGGTTTTATTGTCTACAGTTCTTTTGCTGGTAGATAAAACATCTTGATGATTTCCAGTCACACAACTGAAACTCTTCCATACGATATCTCTTCTCCCTTTACAGAAATAGAAAATTCAAGGCATCCATCCATACACCCACTTATGAATCCCTAAAGATGTCTTTTTCTACCTTCCCATTCATAATGAAATGTTATTCTTTTCAAGAAGGCTTCCTTGCATGTTACAAATTATTTTATTTCCCTCATTTTCTTTAGTTTTCCTTTACTCATTTGAATGAGGTGGTAAAGTGCTATGGAGAAACACAAGCAGAGAAAGCGGCTATGGAGAGGTGGGCGGGGCATGTATGAGGTAGATGAGAGTCAATTTTAAATAGAGAGGAGAGTGAAGGAAAAACCTAGCAATTGCTACACAGGAAGATTCTCGGTTGTGGTACCTCAATTACAAATAACATCTTTAAAATTATCTTTTTAAACTAGCTCTGAGCATGTTACCATCTTCCTATTAGGCTGAGAGATGGTGGATTTGGAGGAGAAAAGTTTAGTCACTGTGTGATTTTCCCCTATAATCTTAATTCAAGAAAATCCCCAAATCCAGACTTCCCTGGTGGCGCAGTGGTTAAGAATCTGCCTGCCAATGCAAGGGACACGGGTTCGAGCCCTGGTCTGGGAAGATCCCACATGCCGCGGAGCAACTAAGCCTGTGCGCCACAACTACTGAGCCTGAGCTCTAGAGCCCGCAAGCCACAACTACTGAGCCCATGTGCCTTAACTACTGAAGCCCGTGCGCCTAGAGCCCGTGCTCCGCAACAAGAGAAGCCACGACGATGAGAAGCCCGTGCACCACAACGAAGAGTAGCCCCCGCTCCCCGCAACTAAGGAAAGCCAGTGCACAGCAACGAAGACCCAACACAGCCATAAATAAATAAATAAATTTTAAAAAAAGAAAGAAAGAAAACCCCCAAATCTAACTTACAAAAGAAAAAAGAAAGAATGCCCGCGTGCGACAGACAGAGAGAAAGAGAGAGACTGATACAGAGACAGAGAAAGAGAGGAAGAGAGAGAGACAAGAAAAAGCAGTAAGTATCCTTTATTAGGTTTTCCTAGAAGTAGAACCTGAGTCAAGGATTCCAGTGCAAGTGGTTTACCAAGGAAATGCGAGAAAAACCAGGAAGGGAGTGGGGAAAGCAGGATTGGGATGGGGAAATTCAGGCCTGGGTATAAATTCAGGGGAAGCCCCAGATTCAACTTACTCCTGCAGGGTTCCCTGGAGCATAAATTACACCTCAGAGTTGTTAGTTCTGCCTGGAATGCAAGTGACCGTGTTTTTGTACTTTTGCAACCACCCGTTATGTCTGTGGAGCTTCAGCATACAGGTGAGGCTGCTCCAGTGCCCAAGAGCCATCCTCTGAGTGTGCCATGTCATCAAAGGGCACAGATAGGATGGACACACAGAGTTGATGAAAAGCATCCATGGATAGCTGGGCGGGCACCAACTGTGCCTACTACAGTAAGAGTGATTTTTTTTTCTTTTAAAAGTTTATTTTTTAAATAAGAAGAAGGCTTAGGGCAAAGATTAATTTTATTATCAAAATGAGGTAGTTTCAGGATCTATTTGTTCAAATGTAATTATATATAATTATATACATATTTATTATATATATTTTATATAGGTTATCTCCTTTTCATGGGGGGCACAATTTAGTTCTCAAAAGCCCATTTAATTCTCAAAAGCCCAATTTTGGAGATAAACGGATTTGTAGCGCAAAGAGTCGCCTCTCAAATTCAAGAATATGACACTGCTAATGGGCACTCACAAGTCCTCCATCCCAGGAGGACCTGCTATCCCTCCTTACTAAACTACCCCTGCCCCAGGGCGGCCATCACTCCATGCCACAAACGGAATAGATTTTTTCCTGATAAGGATAGTTTGTGCATTTCAAGCTTCTAGTAAGCCTCTCCCTTTCTTTTTTGCCTCAGTTGAAGTCAACCATTCCTTGGATGGTCCCTTGGGAGAACTGCCATTGTGAGTGGAATTAAAACATTTATATCTGTTGACGGAGAAAGCAATCCTGAAAAGAGAGAAGAGATTGGAGCTGGTCACTCAGAATGGTGGAGAGGGGTAGGTGTGATCATTCACAACATGGTGAGTGGGAAAGAGTTCAATGTCATCTGGCAAAGCTTTCCCAAGATGCTACATCCCTGATGAAGAAAGAACTAAACTGTACTAGAATTTGAAGTAGAAGTGTCATGATACAACTTTTGGTCTGGAGTTATGACTGGTCGATCAAAGTCTGAATCAATGACTTTAGTTGTGACCATGGGCAATGTGTTCATGGTGGGTCACAGGGAACATTTTCTATTTGCTTTTATTACCCTTAGCACCTCTTCATTTCCTGATAGAGCTTTTCACTGAATATGCCCTTTTAAAAAGACAACATTTTAAAGGAGAGGGCATGCTGCCACCTATCGAAGAGATGCAATTACATACAAGACACCCAAATTCTAAACCATCAGGACATGTCACCCCACCCCACACAAAAGCAAATGGTTGAAACTCTGAAACATTTTCTCAGCTATTCCAGTCCTGGACTTTACAAAGATTTTCACTATTGAGATCATTTCTAAAAGGAGCTTCAGGACCAGGAAGACCATTTCTCCTTGGACCTACAGATCTCAGTGTGAACAAGAACAGGAGTGATTGAAACCTGCTCTGGTACCGTTAGCTGCTGCCCTGCTCATATAGGAGCAGCCGAGAGAAGAGCTCACAGCATCCTTAAACAGGCAGAATGCCCGGCCACTGGCTCCTGGGAAAGTGACCTTAATCTAGCTGGGGTCTTCTTTAGGGGTCCTTTAACCAGGACACTGCTATCCTCTTTCCTTCACTTAGGATGAAGCCAGAAACACACTGCAGATTTCCTCACCTGTGAAATAACTGTAATCATTCCAGCACTTCTGACATCAAAGGCTGCTCACAGAGGTAGAATAAAACAAGGCACAGAAAAGTGTCTTGTAAAGTGTGTACACATTTGACAACGCAGAAGCTTGTTTTCAGACTTATTCTGCCACTAGTGACAATTAGCTTGTGCTGAATTCCCATTCACCTCCTGCTGCTTGGGGGATTTCTCCCAGACGAATAGCTCACCAGGGAACCTCTTTTCCACAAACTTGGCCTCATTGAACTGTATTTTAATTCACAATTTCCTAATAGGTCAAAAAGTGCTCTGAGTAGTTGCCACAGAAGAAAGATTTGAGGTTGCAGGACGTTAATTAAACACATCAGTTAAATCATCTTTTCCAGCTGCCTCTGGACTTGCCTTCTCCTTCCGAAAGTTTACCATTATTTTCTGTGACATATAGCCCTCCCCAATAGAGTCTCAGTGCTCTAACTGATTCTGTGTTATTTACCTTTTCTCATCTCCTGCTTCTGCTCTCCTCATCAGGTCTAGCCTAGTAAAGGCTCAGACATTCTGGCCTCTGTTGCTTCTACTTTTAATGCTGAAACTTCCTTCTCCCTGGTTGGGGAGCAACAAGCCAACCAACAAAGAACCCCAACCCTTTGTTTTGTCTGCCCTGCATCTCTTTTCCTTCCTCTGGCACTGGAACCCTTCTTTCTCTTTGGGAATCCTTGCTTGACCAACCCTCAGTCCTTGTGGTCAAGTGGGGCTGGTCTCACCTCCTCCCCAGCCCCATGGGCGGGAACATAACACAAGCCAGAGCATGGAGAAGCCTCCCTGTGACTTTTGTTGTAATTATTTAGAGAGAAATGTTCTCTTCCTACTGGGGTTGTTAAGCTGATGGGATTTAGGCTGGAGCTGCCAGTAGTCATCTTTGCCACTCTTTGGGGAGTGCCTTCCGAGCACAGAGAGAAGCAGAGTGAAACAGAGGGAGATACACTGTGTCTGAAGGTTCACCATGAAAACTAATTTATGTAAGCCACTGAACCCCCTTTCATATTGAAACTAGTTTCAGTTGTATTTTTGTCACTTATGAGAAGAAGAGCCTTAAATTAATAGACTGCTCAATCCCAACACTTTAAATTACCTTGAACATAACCTTCATAAAAGAAAGATAGTATCCTGACCTTCACCAGGCACCTAGTTAAATAAAATCCAGGGGCTTCCCTGGTGGTGCAGTGGTTGAGAGTCCGCCTGCCGATGCAGGGGACGCGGGTTCGTGCCCTGGTCGGGGAAGATCCCACGTGCCGCGGAGCGGCTGGGCCCGTGAGCCGTGGCCACTGAGCCTGCGCGTCCGGAGCCTGTGCTCCGCAACGGGAGAGGCCGCAACAGGGAGAGGCCTGCGTACCGCAAAAAAACATAAAATAAAAAATAAAATAAAATAAAATTGAGGTGTGAAACTCCCTCTGACAGTACACTCTCTGTCTAACCATCTGTGGAAAACAAAAATGTAGAATCCCCTTCTACCTTTGAAAAACAAGCCCGGTCAGGTTATGATGGCTACCAGTCAGCATTAGCTCTTGACAGAAGGATGGTTCCTTGCAGGACACAGAGCCCTGTGTGGAGTCTATCCCCAGCTCCCAACCCACACACACCTTGTAGTAAAGGCTACATCACCAGGTAAATAGCAGAAGGGACCATAACCACATAGAAGAGTTACACTGAGTAAAAGGTTCTGAGACCCCACAGTTATTTGTGCTGTTTATTTCCCTCAACAATCAGGTCAGCACCGAACACTGGTCAGCACCATATTACAGCAAATAGAATCTGGGGTCATACCTTCCACTTTTTCTGATCTGGAATCCACTGCTTCTCCATACAGCCAGGAAATCCATTTGGGCTGGGCTGGATATTATTTCTCCTTACTCTTTCCTGCAAGTGTGAGGCCACCACATCTGCTGTTTCAAGTCAGATGGTTCATCTAATCATTTAAAAATAAAATAAAATAAGAAATAATGTATCATTACTTCCTATTTACTATGTTAATCCATAATCTGTGACTAATTGTCAAAGGACTGGTTTTTATTATTGACATCACTATAAATTAACGGTAAAATCATCAAGGCTAGAGAAAAGAGGAGGATACTTTTCTCCTGTAATCCTCAGGACACTCTTCAAATGACTGGCCTGAGAAAACCAATGTTCCACATGAGAACTGCTAAAGAGGCAGGCCCTCTCACCCTGGTTGTCAAACTTGCTAGTTTTATTAGATTTATTTACTCAATTAACATTTATTGAGCACCACGTGCCAGACACTGTACTAGACATTAAAGGTACCTGAATAAGTAGATCATACCCTACAGAGTTTAAAGTATCGTGGGAGATGCATATAATTAAATTCATAATTATAGTACAAGATGACACATTCTGTGATAGGTGAATGTTCAAAATACAATGGGAAAGCTCTGGTTCTGGGAATGGCAGAGTAGTTTTTATTAGAACGACCCTCCCATAGACAAACTGTCTCAAAGCCTTGGAAGGCCCCTGAACTGTGCCTGCACAGAGGAGACTTCAAGGAGCCCAGTGGGTATTTCTGAAGCCGTCCAAAGATTTGAGGCAGTTTCTGTGCCAATTTAGAGGAGTCCTACCTGTGGCGCCCCCGTTTTTGGACTTCCCTCCCTCAATTCCCAGCTACTCTAACACCCTAAACTATGTCTTCTGACAACTCAGATCAATAGACTGAAGCCTCCTTACTGAGTTCTGGTTATACCACACCTATGGATTGAAGGAGCCCTCAAGGTAGAGGTCATATAAATGTAGCTCTCACTCAGTGTAGTTTCCTCCTTTCAAGAGTCAAATCTCTTCACTTTTTGCCTGCTTTTGATTTTCAGCAAACTATAAATAGTGGTTTTTCATGTTTTATCAAAAATGAAGGCAAAAGAGACATTCCCAAATAAACAAAAGATTATAGAAGTCCTATAAGAAATATTAAAAGAAATTCTTCAAACTAAAGGAAAGGATAGCAGATGGAAACTCAGATATACAGGAAGGAATAAAGACCATTGGAAATGGCAGATATGTGAGAAAATATAAAATAGTATATTTTCTCCTTCTTGTAATTTATTTAAGACAAATACCCGTTTAATGTCAAAAAGTATAACATCTTATTACGGAGATTATTAAAAATATATGACAACAACAGCACACAAGAAGGTATAGTGGTAAATTGAATTACATTGTTTCAGGGTTCTTAAATTTAATACAGTATCAACTCTACACAGACTATGGTAAACTGAGGATGCATATTGTAATCTTAGTCGCAACTAAAAAGGATGAAAAAATAGCTAAAATTAGGAGAATTAAAATAGAATAGTAAAAATACTTAATCAACCTAAGAAAAGCTTGGAAAGAAGGAACGCAAGAATAAAAAACAGATGGGACAAAGAGAAAACACACAGGAAAACACTAGACTTAAATCTGCCAATATATAACTAATTACACTAAATGAAAATGGACTAAACCCCCTATTTTAAAGCAGAGACTGTTAGACTGCATTAAAAAATAAGACACGGGCTTCCCTGGTGGCACAGTCGTTGGGAGTCTGCCTGCCAATGCAGGGGACACGGGTTTGTGTCCCGGTCCGGGAGGATCCCACATGCCACGGTGCGGCTGGGCCCATGAGCCATGGCCGCTGAGCCTGCGCGTCTGGAGCCTGTGCTCCGCAACGGGAGAGGCCACAACAGTGAGAGGCCCGTGTACCGCAAAAAAAAAAAAAAAAAGACACAACTATATGCTTTCTACAAGAGACATACTGTAAATGTAAAAACAGGTTCAAAGTAAAGGAATGGAAAAATATATATGACAAAAACAATAAGTACAAGAAGGCGTTGTGTCTATGTTAACGTCAAACAAAATAGATTTTAAAACAAGAAATATTACCAGTGAAAGAGATGAACATTTTATAGTAATAAAAAGATCACTTCATCAAGAAGATATAAGAATCAGAAATGTGTATTCATCTACTGCCAATATTTTTATATATAACCTTCCAGTGTTTTGTATACATACTTTTAAATTGTTTTTATCAAAAGTGAAGTAAGTCATCCTTTAACCACTATTTGTAACCAGCTTGTTTCATAACATGTTATTTTCCTGTGTCATTAAATAATTACATCAAGAAACAAAAAAGAAATGTGTATTCATTTAATATAGAGCTTCAAAACAGACGAAGCAAATACTGACAAAACTAAAGGGACAAATAGACAAATCCAGAGTTATAAGTGGAGATTTTAACACACCTCTCTCAGTAATTGACAGAACACTGAGTATACAGAAGATCTGAACAACACTATCAACCAACTTGATCTAACTGCTATTTATGTAACATACATCCAACATCTTCAAAGTACATATTCTTTTTAAGTATGCATGAAACAGTCACCAAGATAGGGCACATCCTCAGCCTCAAAATAAATCTCAATAAATTTCATAAGAAGTAAATCTCAAAACCTTAGAGTATATATATATATATTTTACCACAATGAAATTAAATTAGAAGTTATTACTACTAAGATATCTAGATAGGTCCCAAATATTTGGAAATTAAGAAACAGACTTCTAAATAACCCATGAATCAAAGAAGAAATCACAAGAGATATTAGAAAATATTTTGAATTAATAATAATAATACAAAGTAAGCAGTAATTATTATTTTCTTCCTTCTACTTACTTTGGATTTATTTTGCATGAAACACTAGCACCTATCATTTCCCAGTTTTTGCTGCTAGTATATATAGAATTGATTTTGTATATTGACCTTAGACAAACAGAAAAAACCAAGAAAAGCCAAAAACTTGCTCCTTGGAAAGAGCAATAAAATTGCCAAATCCCTAGCAAGACTGATGAACAGAAAAGAAAGTACAGATAGCCAATATGAATAAAAGAGGAGACATCACTGTAGACTCTACAGACATTATGATAGCAAGTAAATATTATTTAAAAAATTTTATATCAATAAGTTTTTAAAAATGAGATGAAATGGAAACATTCCTTAAAAGATAAATTTATCAAAATGGACACAAAAAGACATAGAATATTGAAAAGGTCTACATCTATTAATGAAATAGAATTCATAATAAAACAAAAAAAGTCTCATGAGGAACACTCCAGGCCCAGATAGTTCCCTAGTGAATTCAATCAATCATTTATAGAAGTTATATCAAGTTTATAAAACTCTTTCAGAAAACAGAAGATGAAAGAATACTTCCAAACTCATTTTATGAGTTCTGCATAATCCTGATACCAAGACCTGAGAGAAATATTTTGAGAAAATAAAATCACAGGCCAATATGCTTCATAAACATAAATGTAAAAAATACCTTAAAATTGGCATTTTATCCAGCAATATATATATTCATTAGATTATGACCAACTATATTTCATGCAAAGAATACAAGAATTGTTTAACATTCAAATATCAATCAATATAATTCACCATATCAATAAAGGAGAAAAAGCAAATTATTATTTCAATAGATGCATAAAAAGCACTTGATAAAATTTAACACTTTTCCTGATTTAAAAACAACAAAAAAACTCTGCAAACTGAAATAGAAGAAAACTTCCTTTTTCTGATAAAGGGCAGTTTTAAAAACATACTGCTAACAATAAACTTAACGGTGAACTATTAAACTCTTTAGATTTCAGACCAGGAGCAAGGTAAGGATATCTACTCTCACTTTTATTCAAAGATGTTTTAGAAACCCAAACACGTGTAATGAGGCAACAAAAGACACAAGAAGTATAAACATTGGAAAGGAAAAGCAAAACTGTTTCTATTTACAGATTGACATGATTGATTGCATAGAAAATCCCATGGAATATAAAAAAATCTACTAGAGCTAATAAGTAAATTTATCAAGGTCTCAATATACAAGGTCAATATACAAAATCAATTCTATATATACCAGCAACAAAAACTGGGAAATGAAAAGTTTTAAATCTCATTCATAATCGTATCAAAATTATAAAATGCTTAGCAACATATTTAATAAAAGACATGCAAAACCTCTAAACTAGAAACTACAAAACATTGTTGAGAGAAATTTAAGATCTCAGTAATTGGAGAACTATATTATGTTCCTGGATTGGAAGACTGAATATTGTTTAGGGTCATTTTTCCTCAAAATTGATCTATACGTTCAATGCAATTACAATTACATTCACAATCCCAACAGACATTTGTTTGGTAGAAGTTGCAAGTCGATTCTAAAATTCATATGGAAATGCAAAATGCCTAGTTTAGCCAAAATATTCTTGAAGAACAAAGTTGAATCTCATATATTCTGAATTCAAGAATTACATAAAGTTACAATAATTAAGACCGTATGATAGTAGCATAAAGATAGACAAATAGATGAAAGGAACGGACTAGATGAAAGGAACAGACTAAAAATAGACTAATGCATATATAGACAAACAAGTATATACCATATGATTCCACTTATATGAAGTTCAAAAACAGGCAACACTAATCTGTGGTGATAGAAATTAGGATAGTTGCCTAATTGGAGGGTGGGGGGGAAGGGCCCGGTAGAGATGGACTGGGAAAGAGAAGAAGGGAATTGTCTATATCTTGATTGCAATAGAGGTCTATATCTTGATTGCAATAGAGGTTACATTTAAGATCTGTGCATTTCACTGCATGCAAGTTTCCCTGAATAAATGAAAGCTACAGTTGAAGCCTAGGGAGTAAAGAAGGTTTCCTGGAAGAGGTAGATGTTTGAAAAGCAAGTAGGAGTTGGTTGGGTGAAAGATGGAAGCAAGGGATTTTTTTTTAACATCTTTATTGGAGTATAATTGCTTTACAATGGTGTGTTAGTTTCCGCTTTATAACAAAGTGAATCAGCTATACATATACATATATCCCCATATCCCCTCCCTCTTGCATCTCCCTCCCTCCCTCCCTATCCCACCCCTCTAGGTGGTCACAAAGCACCCAGCTGACCTCCCTGTGCTATGCGGCTGCTTCCCACTAGCTATCTATTTTACATTTGTTAGTGTATATATGTCCATGCCACTCTCTCACTTCGTCCCAGCTTACCCTTCCCCCTCCCTGTGTCCTCAAGTCCATTCTCTGCGTCTGCGTCTTTATTCTTGTCTTGCCCCTAGGTTCTTCAGAACCATTTTTTTTTTTAGATTCCATATATATGTGTTAGCATACGGTATTTGTCTTTCTCTTTCTGACTTACTTCACTCTGTATGACAGACTCTAGGTCCATCCACCTCACTACAAATAACTCAATTTAGTTTCTTTTTATGGCTGAGTAATAGTTCATTGTATATATGTGCCACATCCTCTTTATCCATTCATCTGTCAATGGACACTTAGGTTGCTTCCATGTCCTGGCTATTTTCATTGTGAATAGTGAAGCAAGGGAATTTGAAGTAGAGAGTATAGCGTGTGGAAAGGCATAGAAGCCTGAAATAGCACAGACCCTTCAGGAGGAGGGTCTTGGAGAGAGGAGGCTGGAGGAGGAAGTAGTGCCAAATTGGAATGGGCCTCATGGATTGAGAAGTTCATCCTGAAAGCTAGAAGAAGCCACGGAGGCATTTTCTGTTGGCAGGGTCAAACTAAGAGCAGAAGAGGGGGTGGGTGTGAAGGGACATCATCCAGGGTCCGGGAAGTCATGCTCTAAAGAGGTGCCACATAAGAAGTGGTGAGGGCCCAGCGAAGGCAGAGGGAGGCCTGTAGGGAAAGATAAATCTTTAGGAGACTGAGGAAGTAGAATCTATACGTTTAATGCAGGGTGGATGCTAAGGTGGGTGAGAAGGAGATGATAAGATTGACAGAGGAAATGTGAGTCCCGAAGGTCTCCATTCCTCCCGTTTTCCCATTAGCCTGTCATTAGCTTGTGAGAGTTCGTGGCACACAGGGTACAAGGGTAGGAGTTGTGAGTAAAAACTGGATGACAAAGGGGTTTCTCAATTTATCTGTAATGTCAACTACGAGGAAAGACTTAGAGAGCAAAATATGTTTTGTCTTGCAAAATTCAAAGTTTTTACTAAGGTGAAAGGAAAACTTTACTGTGACTAAAAAAAAAAAAGTCTAATATACGGGAAAAAAAAAAGGTCGACTAAAGCTAACATTTATTGAATACTTACTATGTGCCAAGCTCTATGTTAGGCACATTTTATGCATTATCTTGATAAATCTCGGCACCAGTCCTAAGAGGTTGATATAATCATGGTCCCATTTTTCAGAGCAGGAACTGAGATTGCCTATGACCACTCATCTTGCTAGTGGTGGAGGCAGGATCCAAGGATGCACGGCTATCTGCCTTTGGTCACCTGTGTAAGGCTGTTAGCACCAAGGCTACATCAAGCGATTTTCATCTCACAGCCCTCAGTGGTTTGGAGGTAGAAGGCAGAAAGATTGTTAAAGAGAAGCCAGAATTGGGAAGGGATCAGGAGAATTGTTCTTCTCCAACTGAGAAGTTGGAGTTGAACTGCAGAATGTTAGAGATGATAAAAATCTGTCTGTGAAGGACCAAATTGTGTCCCCCTTGCCAAATTCATATGTGGAAGCCCTAACCCCTAGAACCTCAAGATGTGACTATATTTGGACATAGGGCCTTTAAAGACGTGATTAAAAGAGGTGATGAGTTTAAGGTTAGGGTAGGCCTTAATCCAATCTGACTGGTGTCCTAATAAGAAGAGTTTAGCAGTCTGCAAGCTAAGGAGAGAGGCCTCAGAAGACACTAAACCTGCTGACACCTTGATCTTCGACTTCCAGCCTCAAGAACTTTGAGGAAATAAATTTCTGTTGTTTAAGTCATACAGTCTGTGGTCCTTTGCTATGGCATCTCCAGCAAACTGATTATACCATCCATCCATCCATCCCTTTGTTCTACAATACATGCTAAGCTCAAGAGATACATAAAACACTCAACAAGAAACAGTTCCTTATCTCCTAAAGAGAAAAATGGGTAAAGGATAACTATAACATGTAGCATATAGGGATAAAGGTTTTGATAGCTTTATGTTCGGTTTAGGGCATTAGACAAGGTGTCCTAGGGGAAGTGGCATTTAAATTGCAGGCTAATGACTTGTAGGAATTACTAGGTCTAGAAGAGAGTTTTCAACCTGTCACTACTGACATTTGGGGACAGATAATAATTTGTTGTGTGGACTTGGGCATTATAGGGTATTTAGTAGTACCTCTGGCCTCTACCATTTAGATGCCACTTGCACCCCTAACCTCAAGATGTGACAACCAAAAATGTCTCCAGACATTGCCACATGTCTCCTGAGGGGCAAAATCACCCACTAGTTGGTCTAGAGGGTGGGTATGGACTTCTAGGCAGAGGCCATAGCATGGGACCTGGCCAAAGACAGCATGGCCATTCAGGAAGCTACAGCCTGCCACATATCCCTATAAACAGAAACTAAGGCTCAGGAAGGCTCAGTGACCCAGGCTAGCCTGTGAGCTGGTCAGTGTAACCAGAAGCAAGTGCAACAGTGGGAGTGGTGGGGCAAATCCAGAAGGAATCTTTAGTATGACTGTTGTTGTGTTCTTTAAAGAAAAATAACACCAAGCTCTTGCCTATGGCGGCATTTGGGACTGTGAATCAAACATGTTAAGGGTTTATTTCCTAAGCCTGGAGTAGCAAAACTAGAACTAACTGCTGAAGTAAACCTGAAGCAGTAGGGAATCTGATGTCTATTTTCATTTTTCAAAGGAACAGTCTAAGATTCATGCCTTGGTAACTAATAAGTAGCAAGTAGCTGTGCATGCGTGTGTTTGGCTGGGGCCCATGCTGAACGCAATAAGTATTAGCTAGCACTGCCATCACGTGCTGTGACAGGAAGGCAGCCCGCAGACCCGCGTGTGGCTGGCGCGACGGCTCCCCGTGGCAGGGGCTGCTAAGAAAGCGTCTGGACAGGTGGGGACTGACAGATGCACAGGCCTAGGAGGCTAAAGTTTTTCCACAAACATGAGGCAGGCAGAGGACGTGGGCAGGGGGCTCTGTCCGAGGATGGCCCCAGAGGGCCTGTTAAGAGGGACAATATTAAAAGCTGCAATCTCTAGGTAGACACTTTTTTTATGTTTTGAAGGAGATCAGACTGTGCCACCCAAAAAAGGGCACCGTAGGAGAGCAAAAAAAATGTGCTTTTCCCTCTACCTTTTTAGGTTCCCTGGCTAAGACCCTGTAAATTAGACTGACAAAAGACAGCTTAGCAAGGGAAAAACATATTACATAAACTTATGTTGTATAAGTTTTATGTAACATGGGAGCCTTCATAAGGAAATGAAGATCCAAAGAAGTAGTTAAGCCTGAGCATTTTCATACTAGATTTGATGAAGTGTGGAAAGTCCTGGGAAAGTGTGATAGGACAAAAGGCATGAGCTAAGGGCAGTACACTGGGGGAAACTTAGGAAGGCCTGCTGGTTTGGGTTCCTCTTGGCATTCCTCTCTCCTCAAGGATGAGGATACTCCTCTCCTCCAGCTTTAGGGAGGGCAGCTCTCACATAAGGGTCTTAAAACCTGCTTCAGGGGAGAAAGGGGAGGTCAGAGAGTCCTTCCTGCACCTGCCATTTCTCAAATCTTTCATCTTAAAATATTCAATATGCCAAGGTGCCACATTTTGGGGTAGTGTGTCCAGAATGCTTTTTCCACTTTGGCATAAAGATTATTTGGAGCTGAATATATTTGAGTTTCAACAGCTGTAGAAAGAAGCTATCCTAGACCTTCCTTATTGGACTAAAAAGCAGAAACTCCTGAGAAATAAGCACTACCATAAATCCCCTATCCCAGGGAAGTTTTATGGCCATGAAGAAGATGGAAAGGTGGTGTTGAGATGGACCTGTACAAACAAACCTTGCTAAGACGGCCCTTATCTTTTATTAGTTTCCCCCATATATTTATCTTCCCATAGTTTTCCCCATGTGAAAGCCCAAAACCCTTTTCCTTTGTCTTGTGGCACATCCATAATTTACCATTCTTTGTTTTTTTTAAAATTTTTATTAGAGTATAGTTGCTTTATAATGTTGTGTTAGTTTCTACTGTACAGCAAAGTGAATAAGTATACATATATCACCTCTTTTTTGGATTTCCTTCCCATTTAGGTCACCAAAGAGCATTGAGTAGAGTTCCCAGTGCTATACAGTAGGATCTCACTAGTTATCTATTTTATACATAGTATCAATAGTGTAAATATGTCAATCCCAATCTCCCAATTCATCCCACCCCCCCTTTCCCTCTTGGTATCCATATGCTTGTTCTCTATGCCTGTGTCTCTATTTCTACTTTGTAAATAAGATCGTCTATACCAATTTTTTCAGATTCCACATATATGTGTTAATATACAGTATTTGTTTTTCTCTTTCTGACTTACTTCACTCTGTATGACAGTCTCTAGGTCTATTCACATCTTTACAAATGACCCAATTTCATTCCTTTTTTATGGCTGAGTAATATTCCATTATATATACATACCACATCTTCTTTATCCATTCCATTCTTTGTTAAAAATGCTATATAAGTTCTTAGGACTACCCACTTCTTTGGGTCCTCATTTCTTTTCTAAGAAGGTCCCCATGTGTCATAAAAATTAGCATCAAGTAAAATTTGCATGCTTTTTCTTCTGTTAATCTGTCTCTTGTCAGTCTAATTTGCAAGGCCCCAGGCAATGAACCTAAGAGAGCAGAGGAAATTTTCCTCCCTTACAGTTTGTTTGTTTATGTGTTACTTCATTGTTTGTTTTGTTCATTATGCTCACCGTTCATCTATGTTCCCTGATTGTTAACTAACATTTTATGGTGTGCTCTATCCATCCATCATCCATGTTCTTCCATCCATCTAGCCTTTTATCTGTTTTACTGAATCTTTTGAGAGTTACTTGTAGATATCATCACCAAGACTCTCCAAAAACAAAGACTTTTTCCTACACAAACAATGTTAGAAATTTAACATTGAACTAACATTACTATTTAACACCATGTTACTCAAAGTGTGGTCCAAGGGCCAGTAGCCTCTGATTTCACCTCTAGGAACTCAGGTGTGTGCACTGGGACAGGGGTGGGGGTGGGAGTTGGGGGTTGGAAATCTGTGTTTTAACAAGCCCTCAAAGTGATTCTGATTCCTGCTAAAATTTGACAGCCATGCTTCTAGACTAAAAGAGGCTTAAGAGACTTGACAACGAGATGCAATGTGTGATATATGACTAGATTTAAATTTGGGGTGGTGGGACTTCCCTGGTGGTGCAGTCGTTAAGAATCTGCCTGCCAATGCAGGGGACACGGGTTTGATCCCTGGTCCAGGAAGATCCCACATGCCGCGGAGCAACTAAGCCTGTGTACCACAACTACTGAAGCCCGTGCACCTAGAGCCTGTGCTCTGCAACAAGAGAAGCCACTGCAATGAGAAGCCCACACACCCCAACAAAGAGTAGCCTCCACTCGCCACAAATAGAGAAAGCCCGCACACAGCAACGAAGACCCAATGCCCAATGCAGCCATAAATAAATAAATTTATTAAAAAAAAAATTGGGGGTGGAGATGGGATGGGAAACAGCCAAATGGGATGTTACTGCGACAATTCAGGAAATATGAATGTGAATTGTACACTAAATCAGAACTTCTCAAAATTGAATGTGCACAGAATCACCCGGGGAACCTGTTAAAATGCAGATTCTGCTTCTGAACCTGGGGTGGGCCCGAGATTCTGCATTTCCAATAAGCTCCTAGGTGATGCTCATGCTGCTGGCCTTGGGACCATGTTTGGAGAACTAATCTAGAATAATTCCCCAGTCTTTTGTTTTGTTTTGCTTTGTTTTAATTACATTGACGTTTTTGAAGAGCCCAAGCCAAATATCACCAAATATCTCACAATTTGCATGTACCTAATTGTTTTCTCACCACTGAATTCAGGTTAAATACTTTTTGGCAGGAATACAACATAGGTGATGCTGAGCCCTTCGCAGTAGTGCACATCAGGAGACACGTGATTTGATTACTCGTTAATGCACCTACAACTTCAGCTTCCAGCCTTTCTCCCTCTACCCGTCCCACCTGCCTCCCCAGCAGGGGTGGTGTCAAAAGCAGTCCAAGGAGACCTTAACCTGCACTAACGTTCTTCCTGGTGCTGTTGACAGGAGCAACTGTGAAGAACTAACTGGAAAGTTGAATAGCCGTGGAGACAACTTTCCTTGATCTGTCTCCCTAACTCAAACCCCAGTGATACAAAACATTACAGCCGTGTTTGTGAAGGTCCTCCCGTACTAAAGATGAATCACCAGTTTGCCTCAGAAATGAAAAGCAGACTGATTCAGGTAAGCTCTGTTGCCAAAAATACCCTGTGGAGGATGTTACACCAAAAAACAGAAAGTGAGCAGAAGCCAACAGAGAAACACGGAGGGTGTTATGACAGACCTCCAAACATCCTTTTGAAGTTAAATATAGGTAACAGGGTTTGAACCTCCTCTGGAAAATAGCAACCAGTTCAGCGAACATCCTTCCTTTACTCTCAAAGGGAATCTCAAAATAGAATAAGAATCTTTTGGTCCAAAGATACATATTTCATAGAGAAAACTTATGGAAGGCACCGACTGAAGACAAAAAATAAGAATACACGATTTTCGTGATAAATGAAGCATTACTTTAAAGCTGACTAACCAGAAAACACTTTAATACTTGATACTTTAAAGGCAAAGAAATAGAGGCAGAGTGGTTCCTGAGAATAGTCAAGACAGTTGTTAAAACTCCTAGTCAGTGGGAGTTGCTGCACTCAAATTCTATCCTTGGAACAGAATTATTTTTGAGAGGGACAATACAAGAACTGTAAAATAAATCTGCCTGCCTAGGCTGGCCAGCCTGCCCCACGGGCATGCTGTGATTTCCACTGGGTTGTGGCGTATGTCCGGCTCTGTGGGCTGGGAGGCAGCTGGTCCAGCCAGAAAAGCCTGCCAAACCCAGATGGCTGGGAGAGTCATTTTTCCCCAAAGCTGGGGACACTTTGGATGCCACGTCCATAGTCTGAGAGTCTGAATATGGTGAGGTTTCCAGACACAGACACAGACACAGCTGGAGCACAGTCATTCTATCCCAGAAACAGCAAGCAGACTGAAAGGAGAGTTTTTACCCCGTGACCCTCCAACCTTACCTTTTAGGTCTGATGTGTTGTTATTAATTAAGGGCAATTGTAGGGAGAGAGGTTTAAATGCAAGTAAAGGGGGAGGGGTGTAGTCCACTAAATTTAGGGGACTTTCATAAAAGCTGCCAAAGAACAAGAGGCAGCTGACCTCACCTCTCCAGTTCCATCTCCTTCATACCCCTCTGGCATTCGCATCCCGATCATTCGGAACCACCACATTCAGAACCAAGTGCCTCAAATGTGCCGAACACTCTAGCCCCCAGGTCTTCACCCCTGCCCTTCCCACCGTCAGCTGGTTCAACTCAGGTCAGTCTCTTCCCTGGGAAGCCCCCTTGACCCCCACCCTCTCCAGCACTGTTCCCACAGCACTTTGTGCTCACGGTCCCGGGCACATCTGTCTCTTCCACTAGACTGTAAGCTCCTTGAAGGCAGAAACCCTGTTCTGATCCACTTTGAAATTTTAGCATCTAGTCCAGTGCCTGGCACAAGGTCTTAATCATGACAGAGAGGTACTTACACTCCAGGCACTAAGTGCTTCACATTGATTCATCCCTTTAATGTTCACAACAACAGCACGAGGTAAGTACCGTTATTATCCCCATTTTACAGGAAACAGAGGCACAAGGTATTTATGCAACCCGTCCATGGTCTCACAGTTGCTAAGCAGTGGAGCCATGGTTTACACCCAGCCAGTTTGGTTCTGTGGATCATGCTCCTCAACTAAACTCTCAACTAAACTATGTTGCTCTTAACAAATGCTAGATGAAAGGATGAATGAAGGGAGGTGCTCTAGGTAAGGATGGATGGATGGGCGGATGAGTGTGTAGGCCTCTAGCCAGTTAAAGAAGGCTAAGGCGTGAGAAAAATGTGCCCACCATATGTCTCTTGTAAGGAAGACACAATTCGGCGCAAGTTTGGGGGCACAAACTATTGCACACTAAAACAGGAACACACAAATGCACAAAAGCAGACACTAAGGAACCCATGGGAATAGCATGGGTGTTGGAATCAGAGGACTAGATTTGAATCAGGGCCAATCTGAGGCCAGGTACCTTGTCTAAAAATACCCACCTCCTCAGTGGAGGATACTTGTGCGTCCGGCAGAGTGCCTGGACCTTCCGAGAAACTGTGGCTCCTTCCCTGCTCAAGAGAGCTGACATCACCTGGATCTGATTTAACACAAGCAGGAAAATGCTGAGGAAAGGACTGGCTCACTGGAGGTCAGGGAGGTAGGACGTGTTTGCCCTTCTCCTGGGACCAGCCTTTGGGCTTTGAAAAGAGAGGTGGACTCACAGCTATCTTAGCTCTGCCAATTCCTTAAATTCTAGAAGTAGCTGGCAACTCACATGCCAGCTTGGAAAAATATGCTCATTATACAAAATGTGACACCCTTAAGGACAGAGTGCTTGATATTTATATTTTAATACTTTTTCTCAAATAGTAAAAGTAATTAAAGCTCATTGCAAAAAAGTTAAAGAAATACAGAGAAGTACATATAAAAAAGACAGATCAGTCCATGTTAATCGTCTTGGAAGATCGTTCTTAACTTCTTTCTATGTATATAATTATGCAGACTTTTTAAAAAAACAAATAGAATTAAAGTGTATATAGCATTCTGTTATTTTTGCTCGATGATATACTGTGGATAGCTATTATAAGACAGGTATACATCATCAACTGAGCAGCAATCCACTCAAAGGATATACCATGAATTATTTAACAATCTTATTAAGTGACATTTATACGGAGCCATAATTATTAACAATACTCTGGTAAAAAATCTCTGCATGTATATCTTTGAGCCCCTTCTCTATTATTTCTTTTGTTTAAATTCCTAAAATGGGAATTTCCAGGTTAAACTTGGGCATTTTTATTTTGATACATATTGCCAAACTCCCCTAGAAAGGTGATATTTCATCAATAATATAGAAAAGTCACCCACACACTCTAACACTGGGTATAACCATTGTTTTTAACATTTGTCAAACCGAGCAAATAAAAAAAAAAAGACTTCTCATTTTAACTTACATTTAACTGCTAGTGAATTACAGACATTTAAGTGTTTATTGACCATTTGAAATTTTCTTTTGTGAAGTTCTAGCTCATGTCCTTAGCACATATTTTCTTATCAATTGTAAGAACATGTATTCATCTTTGCAAATCTGATGCCTAGTATAGAACCTCACACACAGAAGTCCCTCAGTAAGTTTGTTGAATCCTCATTTGTTGGCTACAAAAATATGTTTATTCCCACAGGACAAAAGGCCAGGGGTTCTAATTTTCAATCTAAGTTTAATACCAAGAATTTACTACCTAACTTTGGAAAATCAAATTCTTGGAATTTGAAAATGCTGACCACAGTCAGACCCCCAGTAGGCTTGACACCATATATTCCCCAGTCCAATACTTTAGAGAGAATAGCTCCTATAGCAAAATTTGCTGAAGAACAGACCAGGAAGGAGAGCAGGGGCCACCTACCTGGTATCATTGAGAGGTACCACATGGCTGGCCTGTTCCCAAGTCCCCAAGGCTCTCTCTTTCTTGGTCTTCCAGAAGCCCCCAATCCATTTTCTAGCAGTCTTATACCTTAACAAGTTTAGTTTTCTGAGTAATCAAGAACTCTTGTTTCCTATGAGATATTAAGGAAAAGAAAAATATGTTTTCTATCAAAATCTCATTGGATTCATATTTTAAGCAGCCTTGATCAATCCAGACCATGCAGAAAAATCCCTAAAGGAACATCTGTAATACATATATATATATATATATATATATATATATACACACACACACACACACTCTATATATATAGTATATATAACATAATTTATATTGTGTTTACTTTTAATGTTTGTAAAAACATATTTTCATTTTCTCTAATAGTTTTCCAATAACAGATCCCAACATAACATTGTGCCTCTAGGAAAAGAGTCTTATGAGTCTGTTGTGCATGAACCTATTGGGATGTCACTGGGAATTATTTGAACCATCATTCAATAGATATCAGGCCCTCTAGGAAAAATTCATGGAATTTTGCTGTCTACCTCTGTACACTGTCAAGTTTTCACAAGAACGATCACATCCATCCCTCACATTAACTTGTGATAAAGAGCAAAAAATACGATTTTTTTTAGTTCTATGGGGCCATTAATCAAAAGACATGCCATTTATTTAGTAATGGCTTTTGAGGATTAAAGAAAAAAAAAACACTACCTCGTTAAATGTATACATTTAAAAATGTTTCCAGATTTCAGAAATGCAAGAAAAAGTTTTTTTTATTTTTAACCATCAGGGAACCATGATGGCACTAGCCCCATTTCACCTGAGAAAACAGAAGGAAATGGAACAACTTACCCAAAGAATCAAGGTGTGAATGCATATTTCCTGGGTTCAGTGCTCTTTGTATGACAGGTCTGCTAGAGCAAAGTGGGTAAGAAAGAGTTTGAAGTTTGAGGTCAAGTCAGCTAGAGGGGAAGAGGGCCTGGCAGGGAAGGAGGCTGGGCCACAAACCAGACAGACTCTGCTGGGGCTGTGATTTTGCCTTTGGCTACTTTGTTTCTGACCATGGATTCCAGATTCTATTCCAAACATTCCAAGCTGTGAGCAAAATCTGTCTTGTCTTTTTATCATTCCCAGCATCCTGTCCCACCTCCATATACCTGTCATTTCCCCCATTTCTACCAGATATACACACCAGAATGTTTCCATCCTAAAAGAGATCGAAAAGACTCTTGACTCAAGGAGATGAATTTCCAGTGGCACAGAGGTGCCATAACAGACAGTGGGGATTGACATTTTGGGCTGGACAATTTTACATGTGTCTATAGGTACCCTTAGCGGTACAAGTGAAAACAAACTATTTGCGACCTTGTACTTCCCTTGACAAAGGTGCCAGTCTGTCCTTCGGGTGGTGACTGGGTGGCTTGCTTATTGGCATTGTTGCAATAGGAGAGCTGAAATACTGTACAACGTTGCTTCTCTCACAGGGCTCTGCGTTGCCCATTTTAGCTTTGGAAGCTCTGTCCTCCAACAGCCAAGCCAAGCCATGTGATCCAGAGCACAGAGGTTTAAAACTTCAGGCACGCTGCAGGGAGCTCTGTCTTCACCTCTGTGAGGGCCTCATGTTGTAGTCTGAGCCTCAGTCAGCACACAGGAGGCTGCGGGGCATCTAGAGCAGCATGGAGTCACCTGTGTGAAAGGGGAGAACTCACCAAAATCGTGATTTTCACTGTTGTAAATTCTGCCCCGACCTACTGCCCAACTTCCTCCCCTTTCACCCCAACGTTTCAAGAGGATAGAGACTTTCTGTCTGATAAAGTTCTTTCTTTGCCCACATGAAAGGGGTGTGGAGCAATTGCAAGCTTGCTGAAGAGCAGTTGCCTGCGGAGATAACCACAGCTCCGGTTTTCAGGCCACCAGCCCCTCTGGCTGCCGCTCGTCCTACCTTTGTTGGCGCAGGAGCAGTAGTCTGTGCCAACTCCAGAACTTCAAGCGTGTCATTTCTGAAACCACAACAAGTCTCTCAAGCTTCCTGAACAAAGTGCTCGGAGTGGAAAGCCCTGAAGTACTTTTGGGCCTCCTGAAACCACAAAGCTGATTAGCGAACAAAGCCCCGGAGCCTGCGAGCACGGGAGTGCCTTCCTTGGAGCTCATCTCAGAACATGGAAGGCAGCTGTTGAGAGTAGTGACCGGGGAGGCGTGTGTGGGGATGGAAGTCTGCCTTCTCTCCTCGGAGCAGCGACATCATCTGGACAGTCTGCACCAGTAACGGCTCACAGCCTTTCTAAACACAAGGACCTACTTGTAATATCAACTTTTTAATAACTGTATTGTTAGCAGACCTAATTGCGAAAATATATAATAACCAAAAGCTAGTGTGAGTTCAGTAGTTCCTTTACATAAGTTTTTATTTTGCTAGTTCTGGTTATCCTCATATTTGTGAAAAATATTGGTACGTTTGCACAAAACATTATTTTTTCACTCCTGAAATTATGCATCTAGAATCTAGATTCACGGACACTTTGCAATAACTGCATGGCCCACTAGAGGTCCCACCAGAGGTTGGGAACCACTAAATAAGAGCTACTCATCATATCTAATACTTAACAGGTCTGCTGCAAGCTTCCCTGGAAGAGAATCGACTCTGCCGATTAAAAGAGAATCTTTTAATTCAGTGTTTATTTATGGGTTTCAAATTACTAGGATAAATTCCTCTTGGAATGTAATGCCAGAAACTAACTAAATACCTCTCTCTTTCTCTTTAAAATTATTAAAAAATTTTTGTTCTGCTTCATTGAGATATAATTGACATATAACATTGTATAAGTTTAAGGTGTACAGCATGTTGACTTGATATGTTTAGATATTGCAAAACGATTACCACCACAGCCTTAGCTAACACCTCCATCCCATCACAGAAACTGTGTATCTCTGAAGGAGGGTTATATTTTCTCCTTCCAGGCAATGCAAACTATATAAGGCTCTGTATTTCCAGTGTTTCCTTGGCTACAAGGAAATTTAGAACTAAATGTAATGCTCGGTGTGGTGGTCACCTGGTGCCACAGTCCCTGCACTTTCTGCTCTTTCCTCAGTATTGCAGAATAAAGAGGAAGACTGAAGCAAAAGCTCTCTGAGGGTCATATTCATTGTAGGCCTCCTCATTTCACTGGAATTAGATGGGCATAAATTATAAACAAGCACCAAGCGCCTCCTTTGGCTGTAAGCCTCCAAGGCAGTTAAAAAGGGTAAAATGCCCTGCATAGGGCCTTCCTCTGGGCCACTGAGCGACTTTGCCATGTCCTCTGCCAAATGTATGCTTCTGGACTAGCATTTAATTTCCTAGAGGCTACATTTCCCTGAGACGACGAGGAGTGTAGGGGATGGTGGTGGATGAGCAACATGACTCAGTGTTACGATACTCACGCTACACAGGGCTTCAAAGCAAAGCAAAAACAAACAAACAAACAAAGCCAAACCTCGTCTGTCCTAAGCAATTCAAGAGAGCTGACCATCACAGCTAGGCAGTAAAGCAGCCCCTACAGGTGCCAGGAGCTCTCCCCAGCATTCTCAATGGCGAAATCTCCTGACCACTCTTCCAGGAAACTTATTTTCTATTTTATTTCTTATCTGACCTATTGCACATTGTTCTAGCCTCTCATATGTCTCCTGTTCCAAGCCTCTTTCTGCCAACGAACTAAGCCATTTTACCACAAGGGGGCAGTGCAGTCAAAGAAACTATGGGTCCAACTGGCCTTGCTGCTCTAGGCTAAGAAGTTTTATTCATAAAATACCTTGTGCTTCAGAAACTTGTCTTTCTCCGTGATATTTTTTCATTCTCCGCTCTTAGCTCACAATCTGGTGAGATGCACATGGTAAATCTACATGCATATCAATGTTTTTATAAATTGGTTGTCTTGAATTCTATTAAAGTCTATACTTTAAGATGCCACTTAACATGTGGTGATGCGATATGTATATCAAAATACAGACCCAGAGGTCATTACATTAGACCAGGGCCTCCTTTGGGTACAAAACACAAAGTTATGATGATGAGGTATTTCTTAGAACTAAACCCCTTCAGACAGTGCTGTGAGAGCACTGCAGAGTAGAGGGGGTCTCTGAACTTGAAAGGAAGCTAAGAACTACTTACCTACAAATATCCAGTCTGCTGAGTGATCTTCCTCTTTATTATAAACAAAGGCTCTTGGGTATTTGATCTGTGCACTGTGAGTCTGGTTAGTGTGAGTCAGACTCCCTAAGTCAGCTCTGACAGGCTCCAGCTGCTATGTGGAACAGGGTGACTCCCAGGCCCTGCCTCAGGGGCAGCTGCTTTGTCCCATTATCCCTAAATGTCTGCTTTTACAATGTGGATATAGTATTTGCTCTGCTTTCATTATAAGAGTCTGTCACTACAAATAAAGGTAATGCCAAAGGAGGGTAAGTAGTATTATACATGTAGTCACTACTCAGTCATTAATTCAAACTGAGACTACTATTTAATCCTTAATTAGCACCAGAGGGTTACTGGGCATTTTCTAGAACACAGAGAGGAAGAATAGGCCTGAAATCTCATCTCTAGATCAGAAGATAGCACCAGTCATCACTAAGGAATTTGGCCTTTGCTCCTTAGAAAGGAACCTGAACTGACCAAGAGACTTAGGATTTCACTGAGAGAGCTGGTTCCCAGAAAAGGGCAAGGATGATTTGATAGTCAAGTATGGTGAGATTTTCCACCTGTCTTACATTGGTTTACAAAGATTCATTAAACCTGAAAAGAACCAGACTTAACTGTGGTGATTATTTTGCAATATTCTGTAGGAGGGTAGGAACCTAGCTTAGATGGATGCTTACTCCAAGTTACAAATCTGCCTCCTGTCATAAAGAGATGAGACTGTTTTTTTCCCTCCAGGTAAAGTCAATTAGCTAACACAGATGGTCACCCTAAATACCAGGTAGAGTTAGAATAAATTATGTGTGACAAACAGTGCTATCAAATCATCTTACCTGGGGACTAGTTATTGTTTATCTTGAAAACATGTATGTAATTTGCTGTATCTGTGTGGCTATATACGGGGGGTGAGAGTTCTTCATGTCTTTGCAATCTTTTAGCAGATTGCCTGTGATGTGCATCAAATTCAGGTTTAATGCTTATTCAACAATAAAACTGTTTCCTTTTCCTAAAAGAAAAGAAAACAGGTTAGGAAAGAATCCAAAAGGAAGAGAAATTTATACAGGGGAGTGTACTGAATATGGGCACTATACTAAACTCTTAACTTGGATTTATATAACCTCCTTAGTAGGTAGGTATTATTATTATTACCCTTGTATAAAGGAGGCAGTTGAGTGAGGGAAGGTAAGTAATTTTTCCAGTGTTCCTCAGAGAAACAGGCAGGATTCTAATCCAACCCATGTTCTCAATTGCTACCATGCTTTCTGACTCCAGAGTCTGCATTCTTAACGATGCTGCTGTCCTCTCTCCAGAAGGGTCTGTGAATCTAGAACAAGTCAAGGAAAGGCAGAACAAAGGCTCAAGGGAGGCAATCCTGGGACCAGCTTCTCAGCATTCCTGCCACACTGATAGATGAGTATAATTTATTTTCATTTCTCTGGTAATACATCTGTTTCTTTATTCCACTACTGTGTGTTCGAGGGTCCTTCAGCATAGACATGGCATTGCTTCTCCAGTGAATCAGACTTCACCACAGAGAAATCATTCAGCAGATATATTGAGTTCTGTGACCAAAACTTGGGAATAAGGAAATCTATAAACAGTTTGATAAGTCCACCTTTGGGAACTAAGATAAATAACACCCATCTTCATCAGTTCAGTCAAAATTATATAAATAAAACTGCATACATTATGGGAGAAGGCAAGCGTACCATTTAGTAAGAGGGAAATATTTGTTAAAAGAACTCACGTTAGAAACAATTGTGGTGATCCAGAATCGGTATCAGAAATAACTGCCGATACACATAATGAAGGGAATCTTAACAATCAACCTGGACAATGTATAGAGGTTAAGGAAACCACAAAAGACAGAATAGGGAGGCTATAGGTTATACTCACTAGCATAATGATGGCCACACTTTATTCCACAAGAGTAAAATTTCAATTTAACTAAAAGAGAGTGAACCTAGTATAACATTAAATGACCCAGAATTATCATCAGGAATAGGAACCATTGTATCATGTGGAACTGATGCTTCGCCATACTCTTAAATTCTTGTGTCTGATTGGTAAATTCCTTTTTTTTCTCTCATTGCAGACAGAGTGCAGCAATGTGTCTGTCTCGAGTGGTTACTGCTGGGCAGACACTCTGTGTGAAGGCCGCCTGGCTCCCTGCGGTCCCCTTAACTCCTCTCTGATACACAGGGGCAGTTTCCTAGAAGAAGCGCTTTTTTGTTGTTGTTGTTTTTTGTTTTTTTTTTGTTTGTTTGTTTTTTTGCGGTACACGGGCCTCTCACTGTTGTGGCCTCTCCCGTTGCGGAGCACAGGCTCCGGACGCGCAGGCTTGGCGGCCATGGCTCACGGGCCCAGCCGCTCCACGGCATGTGGGATCTTCCCGGACCGGGGCACGAACCCGTGTCCCCTGCATCGGCAGGCGGACCCCCAACCACTGCGTCACCAGGGAAGCCCAAGAAGCACGTTTTTTATAGTGACCTGGTGCCTGGTAACAGTTGATTGAATGAAGGGCAGGCATCTGATTAGGTTAACCAGGGGTCCTTCCCGGGTAATGTGGATTTGGGAGCTAGAGTGCATGTTAAATTCTCTGTGTCTGTAACTATAATACGTGAACTGAGAAGGCGTCATCTAAGCCCATCATATGGCCTGTCGTTTGTAAAGTAGATGCAAAATCAAAAAGTGTGCAAGGATTCACAATGGACTTCTCATTACCAATTTGATTCCTTCTTGAGGCCCAGAACATTCCTGTAATAAGACATCTCCATATTCTGATGATAAATCCCGCTTTACCCTTTACGTTGCTGTAACAGACACTGGTTCATGCTTCCCCAGTGTCCATTCTTTACTTCCTCCTTCTTAACAGCTCCCCAGTTTTCCAAATCATGTTTTGAGTAGAATTGACCGTAAATCTCGGTTCCAGAGTGGGCCCAGGCTGAAGATAGCTAGCACACCTCATTATCCTGGATAGGGTTATTGATGCACAGGTGAATACATGACCTAGCTTGTCCTGACTGAGCTATTAAGAGGCTTTTTTGGGAACTTCTGAGAAAGCCTCCTTGGTCATTCTTAGGAGTTAGCAAAACAAGATGCCCGGTGGACATAAATGAGGACATTTTAAGTGTCAGATGCTTCTGACAGACTCCTTACAGCTATAAGAGAAGTCGGGTTTAAGGTAAAGCCAAAACCATGCAGAAAAAAGTAAAGAAACTGGGTTCTTGGTTCTTGAGAACCTGGATCAAACTTTGCCTGAAGCCTCTAGATATGTCACTTACATGGATGATACATTTCCTTTACCTTTAAAGGGCAACTTGAGTTAGGTTTTTGGTTGTTTGCAACTAACAGGATCCTAACTGATAAGCCGTTTTAAGGTGATCTCTGTCATTTGCAACAAAAGAACACTAACTTTGTGGTATTCAGAGACTTAGATCTGACTTTACTATGAAAGTCAGAGTAAGCAGGCACTGAGGAGAGACCCAAGGGGATCTTTTGATAAATAAGTACTCAGGCTTATGTGTGTTGGGGAGAGGGGAGGTTTAAACACTATTTCTACTTGTTCTGAGGACTTTAGGGGGTTACTTCCTGATTTTTGGTTTTCTCAAGAAGCTAGATTACCAAAGAAAGGAATTCAGGGTAAGTCCTAGCATATTTTTACTAACAGAGGAGACCTTAGAACAATGAACTAATTCAACCTCTTCAGTTGAATACAATATATGAAAATTACTGCACATCCTCAAACACAAGTGTATCAGGTCGTGGAATAGAACTTTTATTGCCTTGAAATTTCAACTAAAGCACAAAGCTGAAAATAATGGGTAATCCCTCTACATTCTAAAGAGTCATGACTTGCTGGGAAGTATCCAACCTGGTCCGGTGACCTTTACCCACACATACTGTATAAAAGCAAACTAAGGATTCCCTGGGAAAAGGAGACCTTGTGTAGAGTTCATAGTAGAGAAAGTATTTCCCCTATCCTCCCTGTGAGGGAAGATCCAGGCTACATGTCCCCTAAGTGCATGAGGGAGACCCCAAGAGAAGTCCTCCTAGAGACTGGGGTTGTCGGCTAGAACAAGGGCTGACCCACATTACTTGCTATGTGCTCTACCACCAGAGTACACAAAGATGAGTTTGGGGGTCAAACTCATGTGTGCTTCCAGGAGCTTAGGGGCACATCTGAAGAAGAAACCAGAGTAGCCCAAGATGGCAGGGCAAGGGGAGAGGACAGCAGTGGGACAGAACAGGGCAAGGATGCCAAATGTCTCCCAGGTCAGTTCCCGGTGAACGGGTGGTGGAATGGCCACGTAAGAGCCAGTCCTAAAAGGCTCCAGCCCAAAAGACTGTCCACTGGGGTGAGGGAATCCTGGCAGAACAATGCTGTGTGGGGTTGCCACCAGGACAGGAGCTGTTCGGGTATCACAAGAGGTCATCTGGGGAAGGAATTGCCTAAGTCAAGAACAAGGGCAAGTGGACGGACATCTCTGAGGAATTCACAAGTGTGTACAACGAAAGAGCCAGCATTTGAATCTCAGTGTGAAAGAGCAGAGTCAACAGCACCAACTACTTAAAGCTCCACCCTTTACTTCTTGTCTCTCCTCTGCCACTGGCCCTGAAAGAGCCAAAGGTAGCAAAGATGTATGTTTGCAGGGGGAGAGAAAGGAGAGCAAAAGAGCAGAGTGCCCTACTCTCTCTTTCCCCACAGCTGGTTTAAAGCCATGCGTCAATTTCATGCTGGCAGGCAGGGGTAGGGAGAAGCTTTAATTGGATGAAAGATTTAAATTTTGATATTAGATTGGCTGGCCTTCTATAGCTGAAAATAGGATGTTCTGATGTCCCAAAATGACTGGAAAAGATTGGAATCTGCCTCACATGTTATCTAGATGTGGAGAATGGAGAGCCAATACGGTGTTCAGGGGCAGTGATGGGAGAAGACTAATGCTGTTTCACCTGCTAAAGAAATCAGTAACAATTTTATCATAAATATAAACCAATATACAACAACACTGTGTATTTTGAGGCAGAAATAATAGCAGATCAACAAATTCAAGCTGCAGACCTAACATTCTACTACTAGGCAATCATAGAGCAATCTACTGATAATGCTATTTAACTAAAACAGAGCTGGTCCAGAAACATGCCACAAAGATAAGTATAAATGCCTGCTAGAGAAGCCTCCCTGCCAAATGCTTAGTTTATGATTCAGCTTTGAGGGCATCAAAATTATTATCATATGACTGTCTTCTCTCTTTTCTCTTACTCTGCCCATTAAAAATAATTCTGACTTTGGCTCACTCAGTCACTTCCCCTGTTTGCCTAGAAGGTTCTTTAGAGACTTCAAAATACTATGGGTTCAAACATCCATTTCTACAAATATCAACCTAAGGGTAATTTCGACTATATTATATGAAATAGAATGAATATGAATCTTGTTTGCATGTGTGAGCAGGGAAAATTTCATGATGATCACATTTGTTAAAAATTAAAATTCATGTGTTTTGGTAGTTTACTTTAAACTCTCCTTGAGATCTTGTAAAAGGTAGCAGTGGTTTAGTTTGGTACTTTTATGAATTTGTGTTTAATTATGAATGCATACAGGGATGTATGCATGTGCATATGCCTTTGACTTTTCAGAGCATCAGTTCCTTTATCTATAATATAAAGTGTTGCATCCCAGGATATGATCCCCGTTCTTTCTATAGCAATAGTTCCAAAGAAGTTATTCTCAAGGCACTGAAGATTAAGCATCAGAATATGCAATTACAGTTGCCATACGTTTTACCCTAATTACAAAGACTGGAAAGCATATACATGTGAACCGACCCTCTCAAAGGTAGTAACTGAAACCAAAAGCCTTTTATTTAATCCTGGATTGTCCAGAAAATTCAGTTGACTTTTAATACCCTATTCTTTGGATACTTTGATTAATTAAGGTTAATATACTTTCAGAAGCAGGTCATTACTAGTATAATGGATTTAAAATATGGTAACTCCAAGTTAATATAAAAAATAAGGCAGATGGGGCTTCCCTGGTGGCGCAGTGGTTGAGAGTCCGCCTGCCGATGCAGGGGACACAGGTTCATGCCCCGGTCCGGGAAGATCCCACATGCTGCGGAGCGGCTGGGCCCGTGAGCCATGGCCGCCGAGCCTGCGCGTCCGGAGCCTGTGCCCGCAACGGGAGAGGCCACAACAGGGAGAGGCCCGCGTACCGCAAAAAAAAAAAAAAAAAAAAAAAAAAATGCAGATGGACAAAATAGGTGAAGGGGAGTAAGAGGCACAAACTACCAGTTATAAAATAAATAAGTAATAGGCATGTAATGTACAGCACAGGAAATATAGGCAATAATGTTGTATACCTGAAATTAATACTGTAAGTCAACTATATTTCAATGAAAAGCATAAGGCAAATAATAATATGAAATTATGCTTTTGTGGAACATTCTTGCTGATTTGGAAAATCTTTTAAACTTCATGTCTCTTTCTGCATGAAATTTTTATCCAACTTTGGATTTTAAGTGATTGAGAACTCTCTTTTAATAAAATTCTATTCTAGTCAGTATCTTCATTTTATGAGATAAACACTGTCAATAAGATGGATGTAAATTTCCTGTCTCAGAACAAAGATACTGAACCCTAAACAAAAAATCCAGTACAATTGTATCATTCAGAATCCATTAGAAATCACTACCATTAACTTTTTTGGAGGCTTATAAATTCCATTTTGCACACATAGAGATTTTTTTTGAAGTATAGGTGATTTAAATTATTATATTAGTTTCAGGTGTATAAATAGTGATTCAATATTTTTATACATTATATTCCATTTAAAGTTATTATAAAATATTGGCTACATTCCCCGTGCTGTACAATATATCCTTGTAGCTTATTTATTTTATACATAGTAGTTGTACCTCTTAATCCTCTACCTCTATTTTGTCCCTTCCCCCTTTCCTCTCCCCACTGGTAACTACTGGTTTGCGCTCTCTATCTGTGACTTTGTTTTTGTTTTGTTATAATCATTCATTTGTTTCATTTTTTTAGATCCATATATAAGTGATAACATACAGTATTTGTCTTTTTCTCTGACTTATTTCACTAAGCATAATACCGTCCAGGTCCACTATGTTGTTGCAAATGGCAAAATTTCATTCTGTGTGTGTGTGTGTGTGTGTGTGTGTGTGTGTGAGTGTGTGTATATGTGCCACATCTTCTTAATCCAATCATCTGTTGATGGACACTTAGGTTGCATCCATATCTTGGCTATTGTAAATAATGCTACTGCTATGAACACTGGATCCATGTATCTTTTCCAAATAGTGTTTTTGTTTTCTTTGGATATATACTCACAAGTGGAATTGCTGGATCATATGGTAGTTCTATTTTTACTTTTGAGGAACCTCCATACTGTTTTCCATAGAGGCTGCACCAATTTACATTCCCAACAATGGTGTATGAGGGCTCCCTTTTCTCCACATCCTTGTCAACTTTTGTTATTTGTGGTCTTTTTGATGATAGCCATTCTGACAGGTGTGAGGTGATACCTCATTGTGGTTTTGGTTTGTATTTCTCTGATGATTAGCAATGTTGAGCATCCTTTTATGTGCCTGTTGGTCATCTATATGTCTTTTTTGGAAGAATGGTTTTCCGCCCATTTTTAAATCAGGTTTTTTGTTTTTTTGATGTTGAGTTGTAAGAGCTATCCCAAAGCAATCAATCTATAGATTTAATGAAATCTCTATCAAAATACCCATGACATTTTTCACAGAACTAGAATAATCTTAAATTTTATATGGAACTGCAAAAGACCCTCAATAGCCAAAGCAATCTTGAGAAAGAAGAACAAAGCTGGAGGTATCATGCTCCCTGACTTCAGACTATACTACAAGTTTACAGTAATCAAAACAGTATGGCACTGACACAAAAACAGACACATAGGTCAATGGAACAGAACAGAGAGCCCAGAAATAAACCCACACACTCGTGGCCAATTAACCTATGACAAAGGAGGCAAGACTATACAATGGGGAAAAGACGGTCTCTTCAATAAATGGTGCAGGGAAACTGGACAGCTACATGTGAAAAAATGAATTAGAACATTTTCTCACACCACATATATACAAGGCAAAGGAAGCAAAAGCAAAAATAAACAAATGGGACCTAATTAAACTTAAAAGCTTTTGCAGAGCAAGGGAAACCATCAACAAAATGAAAAGACAACCTACTGAATGGGAGAAAATATTTGCAAATGATATGACTGAATCAGGAGTTAATATCCAAAATATATACACATATAGATTTTTTGTTGCTCCTTTGCCACTATCCATTCTATAATATAGTCATTATTGTCAAACTGAAATATGAAATAGTTTATGAAGGTTTGTGGCTTAGATTAGCTTCAGTTGAAAGAGAATTAAGAAATGTATTCCAAAGTGTATTATAAAGTCTTTTAGAATAATAGAAAATTGTAAGCTCGAGGTGTTTTGCAACACTAAATAAATGATGCACAATCAATTATGATTAATAAATACATTTCTTTCCTCACCACAACTTTAATGTACTTAGAAAGAAATATAATCATTCTCTCTTCAGTATTTAACACCTTCCTAGCTTTTCATCTTTTTTCTCCATTAGTTCTCTGATACACCTGTCCTAATCCTCCTATTACTGCTCTGATTTTGCCTTTTTTGTCTTTTTCTATAGCACCTCTTCCTTTTTACACCCTGAGTTTGTATTTCCTTATTCCCAACTACAATGGCTTCCACACACAAGAGTTTATTCTCTCCAATAAAAGAAAATCTAGTTTACAGAATGTCCAGAGCTGGTATATAACAGCCTCATGAAGTCAACAGAAATGCAGACCCTTCTACTGTTTGGCCCATTGCATGTGACTTCCTCAAGGCCACCCCATGGCCAACATGACTGCTAGAGTCATCCACTGCCTCTGCACTCCAAGCACCGGGAAGGAGAAAGAGGGCACGGCCTCTCCTAGAAGCCCCATACAACATTGGATGTGGTCACGTGGTCAGTAGCTATATGGTAAGCTGAGAAGTGTGCTCTTTGATTTCAGGAGGTGATGTGCTCAACTAAAAGTCTGCATTCTATGACTAAGGAAGATGCCGGAATGGGCATCATCAAACCTTGTTTTATCTCACCCTATATTCTACCTTGTTAATCTTAACCAGTCCCACACAGTTCATGGATGGACTCTCAAATCTCTTCCAGCCTCAATTTCTCTTCAGCTTTCCCTTCCCCATTTACACCCTCCTGGTTGGCTTTTCCATCCAGACCTTCCTCTACACTAGAGTCTCAAATTCAATATGTCTGGAACCAAATTTATAATCATCTTGCTAAATCCCCAAACCAGCTTCCACATAGTTTTCTGAAGCTTAAAGCCTACATTCACACAACCAGCTCATACCACAAGTGGCAGTTTTCCAGGCCCTCCTAGTGTTTACTGCCTTAGGGCTAAACAGCTTGCTGTGACCTGAATCATGCTTCACATAACAATTTACTTCTGATCTTATGTGATTCCCGTAACCATTTTGTAAAAAAAAGAATTCAGGTTTTTTTTGTTGTTGTTATAATTTTTCTGCACTTAGCAAACCCTCACATAGATGCAGGACTAGTCTTTTATGTGACTCATCATTATAAAATAAAATAAGCATCAAAACACAAAGATACAAAACAAGTAATTGGAAATATGGGTTGGCAACCATTTCTGGGTTTCTACCTGTTTGTCTTTTCAATCAAATTGTTTTTAACCAGATCATCTGGTGTGTGCCACACATCCTGGATGGTGGCGTGACAGTCCAATGGGGGTGCTGTTTGCAAAGTTCATTAATACAAATGAAGCTGTCCAGAGAGCTTCCGTTCAGATAAGAACAGAGAGTTGTTTTTACCAGAATTTGCTGGGCAAGTAAGCCAAGAAACAGTAGCATCTTCTATAGAAGATGTGGGGGAGGAGAGAATAATACGTCACATATGAGGAAGATAAATCTCAATATGTTTGGGGAGGAGAAGGGAGAAGGAAAAAGGGAAAGTGAAGAAGTCTGCTTCTGGTTGTCAGCAGAAGCTGATACTATAAATAGAGATGCTAGAAGGTAATGCCCTACTTTCATGGTGGCTTAGGAGACACAGGTTGAGGTTAGTAAAATAATGTACCAGATGTTCTTTGTCCACCCCTCTACTGAAATGGATACCTCTGAGTTCATTAATGCTAAAGGCCTTTGTCTTTATCCATCTTACCTGACCTCTCCATAACACAGCAGCAGTCACTATAAATTACTGCTTCTCCTTACACATCCTCCCGTGTTTTTTTTTTTTATTATTTAAAAAATTTTTATTTATTTATTTTTGGCTGCATTGTATCTTTGTTGCTGTGCGTGGGCTTTTCCTAGTTGTGGCGAGCGGGGTCTACTCCTCATTGCGGTGCGCAGGCGTCTCATTGCGATGGCTTCTCTTGTTGTGGAGCACGGGCTCTGGGTGCACGGGCTTCAGTAGTTGTGACTCGTGGGCTCTAGAGTGCAGGCTCAGTAGCTGTGGCACACGGGCTTAGTTGCTCCGCGGCATGAGGGATCTTCCCAGACCAGGACTCGAACCCATGTCCCCTGAATTGGCAGGCAGATTCTTAACCACTGCGCCACCAGGGAAGTCCCCCTTCCATGGTTGTTAAGAATTGAGAAATACTCCCATCTGATTCTTCTCCTACCTCTGTGGTCAGTCTCTTCAGTCTCATCACTGGTTCCTGTTTCTTAATCCATTTATTAGTCTTGCTGCTTCCTGGGGTTCATCCTCCACTTGCTTTTCTTCTCTTTTTTTTTCCCGTGGATCTAATTTATTCCCATCATGTTAATTTTATGCATCGATGACTTCCAAATCTACATTCCAACTCTGACTTCTTTCTTTAACTCTAGACCCATATTTCTGTCTACTAGATATCTCCACCTGAATAACTTACAGATATTTAAAACTCAACATGTTGTCTTTTTCTTCAAATCTATTTGCCTTACATTTTCTGTCTTGATTAATGATGTCCCATCTCCCCAGTCACCCAGGCTGGGAAGCTTGGAGTCATCCAAGATCCTTACGTCTTTTTTGTTTCCATACCCATTTCATCAGTCACCAAGATCTGTGGATTCTCACAACACGTACCACACAGATCATCATTGACCTGACCTTCCCCATACCCACCTCTACTCCCTGGGTGATCTGAGAGCAGAAACCGTCTCTGCTTGATTGTGGATCCTTAGTTCGTACCGCTGGACCTGGTATGTGGCACACTGACTGCTTTGTAAATGCTTCTATGTTGCTGATTCTCCTGGGCACACACACATACACAATAATCAGTTAATATCTGGGTCCTATAAGGAATTCTGAGAGAAGAACATTCTCTGATGTATTTGTTTTTCCCAACAGAAAAACATATGATATATTTACATTTGTATAATGGATTATTAATCACACACCTAAACTTTTAGTTTCTGTAGAAAAATTAAGCCCACCTTCCCTTCAAAAGGGAGTATGTCAAGAGAAGGATATGGTGGGGACTTCCCTGGCAGTCCAGTGATTAAGACTCTGCCTTCCAAGGCGGGGGGTGCGGGTTTGATCCATGGCCAGGAAGCTAAGATCCTACATGCCTCACAGCCAAAAACCAAAACATAACACAGAAGCAATATTGTAACAAATTCAATGAAGTCTTTAAAAATGGTCCACATCAAAAGAATCTTAAAAAAAAAAAAAAAGAAGAAGGATATGGTGGAAATGCCAAAAGGTAAAAGTTGTCAAGGAGTCCCAATGAAGAGATCTGCCTTAGTTTGAGTTGCCCCCAAAGCAGGGCCTGAGACAAAGACATAGGTACAGGTCTCATCACATACTGGTGTGGTGATCCCAGGAAGCGGGAGTAAGGGAGAAGGAGAGTCAGGCAGAGGAAGAGAAACCAGGAAAGAGGGATTTATTGGGCAGGTTTCTACTGTGGGCACCTAATTGGGACCCTCTAAAGAAGCACGTAGAATGCCCATCAAGACTGTTCCAGTGCAGAAGGTCAGGGCATTGGTCTACTGATGCCCGTCTACCCCTGGAGGAGGGTTATCTCCAGGAAAATAAACCCTCCTGTATTTCTGGGCTGCTCATATGTATGGACCAACAAATTACTTTGGGTTTGCTGAAAACCCTGGGGCACGAAAGCAGAGAGGTTTATGGTGGGTGTCTGAGGTGGAGGATTAATGGCATGCAGAGAACTGTCCACCATGGCTGCAGTTGAAATCGCAGGTGGGCTGAGAGGAAATACATCTGCTACAATACTGAAAGGTGATAAGAGAAACAGGTTTCCTTGGTATCTGAGCAGATTGGGTGGATGCAGGATGAAGACTTCAGTGAGTCTGATGACTCTTTCCACTAGAAACATCCTCGAGTGTTCTCTACCTAAAAATAATACTGTAATGAGGGAGGGAGGGAGGGAATGGTAAGGGAGCAAATGGTGAGGTGTGTTTCAGAGCCAGTGATTGACACTGTATATTGGTTCCCCCACACCCAGATCCAGTTCTCCACTGACTCTATTTGAAAGGAGGCAAAAGCCAAACAGTTTATTTTCCAGTCTTCCTTGCTAGAATCCCCAGACGTTACCAAGTGATACCATTCTGGCAACTGGACATTAGAGAAAGTATGTTGACATTAATTCTTTTCTCCCAGCCCCTCTCCTGCTGTCTTGAACGAACATGGATGTGATGTTCAGAGCTGCACTGTCTATGTTGCAAGTGATAAATGAGGAAGAAAGCAGTCCTAACTGATAGAGAGGCAAAGCAAATCCCAACAGAACTGGCTCCCTTTAAGTCTGGGCGGTGCATGAGGCCCCCAGCCTCTGCTTCACCAAAGCAATTTTCTTTATGAAAAGGTGGCCAGCTCAAGGAAAACGCTCAAGCCTAGCTCCAGTCCAATTGCTATAGGACAGTCCTCCTGGCAACACCTTGTTTTAAATTTAACTTGAATTTGAACCACTCGTCACACTAGCTCCACCCATCCATGTTGTCCTCATCTCACTGGTCTCAGAATCTACCTTGTTTCAGGGCCTTCACCTTTCATAATTTGTGCGCCTCTTGTCCCTTGAGACACTCCTGAATCAATTCTTCCTTCTCTAGTGTAGACTTATCTCCTTGACATGGTAGCAAGCTCTTTGAGGGCAGGGGCAGGGGCCTTCCATTTGTCATGTAACTCACAGGGAACCCAGCACACTGTAGTCTACC
Source organism: Delphinapterus leucas (assembly GCF_059928025.1). Classification (NCBI taxonomy): domain Eukaryota; kingdom Metazoa; phylum Chordata; class Mammalia; order Artiodactyla; family Monodontidae; genus Delphinapterus; species Delphinapterus leucas. The sequence goes on from NC_143133.1 coordinate 19,075,379, forward strand.
TTGTAGACTCAAGACAGCTTTAATGAGTACGTGTATATCACTTTCTTTACTCAATAGCCGAACACCTTCCAAAGTGATTTAGGCCACTTGTTAAAACAGCAATCTTCTTAGATGGGGATGGAAAATTCCCACTCTTTGGTGGTTCATGGGCCAACATGAAATTAGGTGGTAGGTGGTTTCTGTTTAGATACTGTAGGTAGACAACTTTTCTTTCTGAAGACATTGCCTTTTACAGTAATTGGCAGTCCTGGTGTTTTTGGTTGGGAGGCTGAATGAGTCATGGAGGCCTCAGGTTACAACTGAGGCAGGTTTTAAAACCACATGGGAAAAACATTTTACCTGAGGAAACTGAAGTATATAACTATCGATCAGGGCATCATCTATTCTGGTATTCATTCAACACCTAATTGAGCACCTACTGGGTGCTAAGTCACATATACTAGAAATTGGGGTAGAATGATGAATGAATGAGGTAGATAAGCTGCCTTTCTAACTTACAGTCTAGTAGTAGATACAAACAAGTAAACAGGAAATATTAAGAGTATAATCGCAATCCAATTAATAGAAAATATGCACAGTATAGTCAAAGCAAATCCTAGGAATCTCTATATTTAAAAACCAAGGATGATAACCTCTAAGTAGACCACCACACAATAATCAGAAGAGCTTGGGCAAGAAGTTGGGTGTTTTTCCTGACACTCCAATTCAAAACATCAATCATAATGGCAACAATTCTCCATACTTGCAAAGCACAGGACAAGTTGTAAACCATTGTGACATATTATCTCATTTAATCCGTATAACAACCTTTTTGAAAAATCTTTTATTATAACCCTTTACAGAAGAGGAAACTGTGGCTTAGGGAAGCTAAGTCATTCTAAAGGAGCATTTTCACATTTTAGTGACAACAGCACATGGTGCTGTTTATTAGGGGCATATTCTGCACTGAGTGTTATTTGATAACTATTATCAATTTTCTAAATTAAACTCTTGTATCCCTAAACACTGTAAATAAAAATTCTTCTTGTATGAGCAGGTGCACAGTTTACCAAAAATAAAAGCACCTTATGAGAAATGACTTGGGGATTGTGACTAAAAGACCCAGAACTACTTAGAAATTTCAAGTCTCACTTTCTTTTATCTTGGAATTCTTTTTAAGTGTCTAAATTTTAAAATGTTCCACTCTCTCCTACATGGGAAAAAAGTAAAACCTGTCTTTCTATTTTAAGTCTGTAAAAACAGGTTGAATGATCCTTTACAGTGAAGTTAATATTCTCAGGCAAACAGCCGCACCAAGCAGCATCTCACAGCCCAGCAGAGATTAAATAACTAGCTATACGACACCCTACTGATCCTCAAAACACAATATTTTATAATCACAGTAATATCCAATATATACATCCTTCAAATTAACTTTTCCTTCAAACCATTAATGTAAAAATCAGTGAATTCTACTGGCTGTACAACAGTACCAAATGTCTAATATTTATATATACTAGTTATAGTTTGAATACTTTCCTATTACTTGTCAAGACAAACATTTTTTAACTGAATTTAAGTTTATTTTTTTAAAACCGATAATTAGAGTAATATACTGACAACTGTATAAGTATTTTAATTATTTTAAATGTTTTCAGTCATCATTGCTAAATCAATGAGCACTTTACAATAAAAGTTTATCTTTCAAAAATACACAGTTATATTACGAAATCAATTGTCACTATGCCTGAGAAGTCACTTGATTCTGAAATAATAGGAGAGACTAGTTTATCGGCAGATTTCTCACAGTCTTTTCTGGGAGCTTTTATTGGTCTGTTTCTTTGCTTTTTCAGGCATGGAGTGAGCATAGACCCTGTTTCCCAAGGGGTAAGAAGGATATTAGGACATTTGCCTGGTTTTCTGAAGGGAGAGCATGTTTCGATTTTTCCCTGTGATTTTCTTATTTGTCCTGCCACAAAGGTCACATCATGTTGGCAGAGGTGTGTTTACCATGAAGAAAAAGGAGGTCAAGGCTCAGGTCTCCTCTCTTAAACTGATCCCCTCCAGGGCACTGGAGGGCTCCTCTCAATGTGTTCATAGGGCCACATGTTTCTTTTCCTTCCAATTTACCCTCTATCACATTTCCCCTTAGGCTGAGTGGCATTAGAATGGCATAAATGTTTGGGGGGATGCAGCTAAGGCATGCTTTCTCAATGTGGGTGATATTGCACATCTCCCCAGAGGCAGAACGTCTCACTCTTTTTATTTATAAAGCCTATATATATATATATATATATATATTACATAAACATCTATACAATATCTCTTTGGTATAGCTTTTGGCTTAGCTTCAGTGCCCACTGTCCCAGCTTTAGCAGGTCCAAGTTCAGGGCCCTGGAGAAGCCCAGCCACTTTCTGGAGGAGGCCATATCACAATACCAATCTCATGCTCCTGGGAGGGTCCCTCCACAGTGAGGTGAGTCCTGCTCTGAGACCAAAAGAGGAGAGCAAGGGTCAGGGAGCAAAGTCCTTTACCCGCCTCCCCTCAAAGTGACTTCACTCCACAAAGCTGGCATGTTCAGTGCTTTGCTCAGTTTTCCCAAAAGGTGGCACTGGGAGGAAAAGTGAAGGAGCCGCTGACAGAGTCGAGATTTCTCATGAGCCTGGCACCCAGTCTAGGTTCACAGAGTAAGTGAGGGAACCAGCAGCCAAGCTTGGGGCTGTCTGCTACTTCTCAGGGGAAAGTCATGGTTTCAGTTATGACCCTTATCCTTTTTATTGACTATTTTGAATGAATTTTTAAAATAAAGGCTCTTTTCCTTTAAGTGTCACCCACATAATCAATCAATCGATCTGAGCATTGAGGAGACCTCAGCATGGCAGGGCCTGGCATGGCGTGCTGTGGTTACAGCAGGATCTGTGCAACAGGAGGCCCACCATTGTTAAATCAGCCAGAAGGAGCTAGGCCCAAGGGCAACACTCCCGAAGTTCTGTCCTAGGCAGAGCCTTTGATTCCTAAATGGCCCACAGCTGGGGGAGGGAGTCACCACCAGGACAAGTCTACCTGGGACTTAAGCTCTGCCTTAAGAGCTTGGTGAAGTCTCTCCTTCAAAGTCATGTTCTGGTAAGTTTAACTTTACAACCAAAATTCCATGTTAGCATTCATCCATGGAAGTGAAGCTATAGCAGTCCTCAGGGGATAACCATTAAAGGATGTTGCCTGGGAGGTGGGGACAGAAGGATGTCCTTTCCAAAAAGAAAAAAAGTAACTAGAAACCTTGACTGGGGAGAAGACAGGGTTTTAATTAGTGACCTCATCTGTTCTCTTTCAGAAATGGCCGTGAAGAAAAACAGTTTTTTTCTCATTTTAGAACACAAAGAAAGAACCAATCAAGAGAAAAAAAAAAAAAGAAAATCCCCATTTCAGGGAAGTTAAAGCCTATAGCAAAATAAACGTCAAAGATATATTGACTCCTGGTATAGGCTTTTCAATTCTGTAATGGTTTTTGATTTTAAGTATAAACATTCAAGGTGAAGAGAAAAAAATCTACACAAGCCGAAGGAAAACAGCGTAAGATTAAATAATGATTGATGACAGCTAAGAATTTATAAAGTGCCTAATTGTTCCTAAGTGTTTTTATTTATTTAATCATGTTTTCTGTACTTTTTAACAACGGGACTTACTGTTATATAGATATAGGGCTTTGCTTTGCAGCGTTTGTTCACATTTAAAAAACATAAGTGGGAGAAGATTGTTTTTCCCGTGAATTGTAGCTATAGGAAGTCTAGCTGCATTGAAATTCAGCCACTGTGTTATTAAGATTCTGGAATCCTGTCACCACACTCACCCACTTTCTCTCCTACTGAAGGTTAGATGTAAAGGGACTCACCCACAGGACAGAGTAGAGGAAATCCCTAGGTAGAGCTTAGATAAATATGTCAGGGAGAGGTACCTGCACCAGGCCCTCTTAAGTCCTCTGGCTCTTTTAGCTCCACAAGCCCTCCCCTCCCCTCCCCCCAACACTCCCTGGTTCATCCTCTTAATGATGTTGCTACAGGCATTCTTGATCCATTCCTTTCTCCCCTGCACCTGTGCCTTCTTTGGCAAATCCCATGAGGTTAAAGTCCCCATCCACTCCTTCTTGCACTTGCTTTCAATCTTAGAGTAAAGTCACAAGGCTGAATGGATCCACAATAAAGCCACACAACCTGCTTGGGCTGTCACTGTTACTTGACAAGGCTCTCTCTTTTAACAAGATGAACCAATAAAGTCTCAGGATACTTACTCTAAACCTTTCTATCAAGCCCCAGAACCACTGCTGCCATTTTCACACTCAATAAACAGCTTCCCATCCTATGTAATGCAGACCTAGGCTACTCCATATAAACCTCCTATACTTTCTTCCTCTTCAAATTATATTTTCTCAGTATACGTCTCTCTCTCTCTCACAAACACACACACACACACACTCAAGCTCTTCCTTCCTTCATGTCTCTTTCCCAGCCCCTCTGCAAAGTTGATCCCACCACATTTCACTCCAGGAGCATCATTCTCTCAAAGAATCTTTCTCTTGACTCTTTAATCATCCCCTCACTCTGACATATCTTCTTCTTTCAATAATATGCTCTAGCACCCTCCATTCTTAAAAAAAACAAAACCTTTCTCGTGGCACCACTTTTTTTACCTTGTGTTAAAGTTATTTGTGCATATGTTTTGTGTCCTTTACTAGAATAAAGACTCCTTAAGACCAGGAAATAAAATTTAAACACCTTTTTAACTTCTCCAAATTCTAAGATTGAGCCTTACATACAGTAGGTGCTCAATGAATATGTATTGAATGGGTGAATCATTATTTTCAATCTAATCACGCCTTTCTTGGGCTTGTTCTTGGTCTCTGAAATAAAATCCACGGAGTACTCCGAATTGCTTCAGTAAGACTCATTTAGGATTTAGAATGCCTGAAGACTGCCCTGGACTCAATACGTGGGATATCTTCTCAGATAGTTAGCTACTTCTCTGTGTAATAAACACCATGGCCCTCTATCAATGCTTCTATGTTTTATTTACTGATACTGGAAACTTCACAGATAGAAATTAATTCTCTTGACTTATGCCTTCAGTCATTCTTAAAGTTGCAACCATCTCTGGGAGAGGTATTATTACATTTAGATTGGAGTAAATTAATTTTTCTGATATTTTCCTTTGGACTGAATGTGATAGGAGAACAGAAATACCTTTTGTCCATCAGAAATAGGGGCAGAAACAGATGGTTTGGGGGGTCCAGAGTATACACTTAACAGTATAGCTTGCTGTGCAGGCCCCAAACACAGCAGGGCTTCAGTGAATCTACAGTGTTTCTCCAATAGCTTGCTGTGTTTCCCTCCCTATCATGTGGTCTGAAATCCCCAAGGGTAGGTGCTCTCCAAGGCCTACATAATAAAAGCAAAGTCATTGCTGTCTCTAGCAGGCCACTATTAAAATATAGTTTAGAAGCATGCTGGAATCTTGCATTAATCCCATTTCTATCACTATTAAACTGAGGACCAACTTCAGTCCTCGTCTGTGAGTAGACTAGACTTCATTTCGCTGATCCTGCAAGTACTGGTGGTGCTTTCCAAAACAGGCCTATGGCATTACAGGATTTGAGCTATTTTCCCTTCTTTCTAAATTTCCATAATTTCAAATGCTCTATAATCACATGCTTTTATTTCACTAGAAAAAAAAAAGTAAAGTATCTAAAGCAAAACAAGAGCCCATTCATTACAAACTTTAGGGAAGAAAAACATGGAGATAGCTCTGGTGCTAGAATGTTTTTCCTAAAATGAATCTTGGTGAAAAATATTCTCTACAGTATACAAAGTCATAGTTAGACCTGGTCTCCACCAAATCTTAATCACCAAAGATTAAGGAAGGTAAAAGAAATTATATAGGAACAGGAAGGCCAGAAAGAAGATCTACTAATATAAAATAAATATGCCCCTCACTGCATGTAATTATACCAGATATTAAATCCCAAGTACTTTCAACACACACACACACACGCAGAGTCATGAAGAGGGAGTTTTTGATGTTCTTGACAGGCGTAAATCAGCCTTAATCAGAAATTTCCAAATTACTATGTCTCTATGCTTGATTGCAGGATTTCAACTCTCCATCAAACTTCCCCACAGTTATGTGAGCACCAATACAAAGGGCGTACTTGACATGTGTCTCTCTTGGATCTGGCCCATTTTCCCACAGTGTCTACAGTCTGGAGGGCTACTGGAAGGAGCATCACTGTAGCCTCTCGTGAGAACATCAAGGGCCGCGGCCAAGTGCTCCATAAGCTGACAACCCTTAAGGCATCTCAGCCATGCCAGTTTCCATGAGGGGAGCAGTCGGATCTTGGTGTACTTTGTCACTCAATTTATCCAAAACACAGCTCTTTGGTCACTGGCTTTCCCCTTTTTCTCAGTCCAAAGGGTAGCAGAGGGCAAGCACCATGTCCTTTCCATTATCCAAGCTCAAACCCAGTTCTAGGAGCCAGAGAGGGGATAGATGCTATACCATCATTCCATTTTCCTCAATTTCTTTACTTGACTGCGGGCTCAGATCCCGAAAAACTTCTCCCTCCTTCCCCACCCCCAATTCTCTTGCTTTTCTTTGGATGCAAAAACTAGTGGCAGGAGTGGAGAGAGGTGGGATAAAAGGAGAAGACGTTCTTTATGTCACCAGTGCACAAGCCCTGGGTCAATCAGTCAAATGCCCTGTTATAATTCAAACACCAAAGACACTAGCTTGTCCTTTAGTCAGTAAAATCATGTCACAGGCCCCCTTAGGATCCTAGTAATGAAACCAAGATTTCTGTACCATTTGCCAAATGTCAAGACTCAACCTCCACTGAAATCCTCTTACACGCTGGGGAAATCTAGTAGATTGTTTCCAACTGATTTTTCTTCCAAATCCCTGAATCTACCTACTTCCCACCTAGCTTTTAAGTCAGACGAGCATGTTTTTTCTACCATCCCCAGCTGCACCACATCTGCAAAGTTCTTAAAGGATGAGAAGAGAAAGAGGGAACGGGGTAAGAAGCAGGTAAGGGAAATGCATTGAAGCAAGGGGATGCAGTGTAAGCGTGAAAAAGAAAGAGAAAGTGAGGAAAGCCTATAAGACAAACTACCTTAATTTCATCGTAGAGAGGAAATACTGCTAGAATTGCTGATTCAAGCACTGCGCGCCTATTTTAAAACTCAGCGCCTTCTTCCAAAGACAGGGCTCTAAGGAAGCCAGTTTTTCCCTCTTCCCTTGTTGTCACAGCTCCCAGCACGATGCAAGTAGCTGGAAAGCAAATAGCTTTGTTTTCCCCCAAATCACTAAACAACGAGACTTAAATCTTCCATTAAGTGGGCCTCTTTAAATACAGCCCTGAATCTAGGAATTGAAACCGAAAATAATTCACTAGCAATCAAGACTCCTTTCCAGTTAGTGGTTCTCTCCGGGGGGGGAATTTCTCTTTGCGCGCTCCTCACGTTATTTCGAAGGCAGTCAAGTGCACTGATGCAAAATAGGGCTTTGAGACCATTTATACCTGGCTGTCGTCCAAGAAGAGGTTCACTGAGCATTATTTTATGCGAGAAAGTTGCTAAGCTGTAGTAAACACCCACAGAGCTCTGGGACCAAGAATGTATCAAAGTTATAAATAGTTATAAAACCTGATCGTTTCCTTTTCTGTGTCATCTTCACAAGGGGTGAATAGGTTAATACATTTCAGAGTTAAAAACAGGACAGGATATGGAGCCCTTGAGAATTCCTTCCTGTAGAGAAGTCAACGTTAGCCTCCAGACCTCAGTTTTATCAACCCTGACACAGGTCATCATGATGTGGATTAGCAAGTGACAGGAAAGTGTTTTCTAATTATGAGATGGTGTACCATTGTAAAGTCAGGAAATACTTGAGAGTTACAGCCAAAATCACACACTTAAGAATCAGATTCCTCTCTATCTTGTGACGGATTGGCTTTTCTGATTTAGGTCCTGGAGATAGTGCTACATGAGTAATTGCCTTTTCTAAAGTGTGTTAATATCCCTGTAGCTAGAAACCTACTATTATGTAAATTAATGAGAATTAAAAAAAAAACAAAACACCTGGTCGAAAGCATGGTGTGGTTCTACTGTTTTCCTAAGACTTGAGGTCTTTAGGGTACCACTTCCTTCCAAGGTTAGTGCACGGAGTGACCAGCATCACCCCAGGCACAAAGGAGCAGACTCCATGTATGTCAATGCAGTAGGCACATGTTACCGGAGGTGGGGGGCGGTGTCGTCAATTGCCCATATCTTAGTTCTGTCTGTATCAATTTAGGAGTGAAAGGTAACCCTCTCATTTCTTTCCCAGAGTGAGGAGACTTCACTGAGAACTTTATGTGCTTTCTGGACCCTGACAGCCACGATAAACACTAGTTTCTTTCTGGAAGCTGGACACAGTGCTGCAAATATAAAAGTTTGCTCTTAGTCCATAGAAGAGTGATTTATCCTGAGGGTCACGACCTGCTGCATTAGTCTGAGACCCATTGCAAAACTGGTATGAGATTTCTTCCTTTGAATCAAGTACGTCTGTGAACTCTAATTTAACAACATTTCCCTTGAGCATAGGGGCCTCAGACAGCAGTCATGCCCCATCATTCTATATATAATATGATTCTGGTTCAATGAAGGCTTCTTCTTTTTCTTTATTGATTCAGCCTTGAGGCTGCAGTTGTTCAGTTATGAGGTAAAACAAGGTGTCTGTCATTACCTTCAGCTTATTTCTCCATCACTCCCTTGGCTGCGGCTTGCTTGAGTATTCCCTGGGTATTTTGCCTTTTTTTGTCAGGGTTTCTTATGGCACAGAATATATCAATAGGGTTCAAATCCAGTCTGCTTTGTTCACTTTATTCCTCAGAATATTAGGGATCTAAAGCTTACAGGTTTAATTAGGCAATTTTTCATTTTTCTATGTTGTAACAAATCTCCATTAATTTATCAGATATGTCCATTATGTGATTCTTCCCCCTCCCATAATCTAAAGACAGGAAACCACAAATTACCAAATTACCTCATTGTGCATAATAATTCTGAGCTCTGACTCACTTAGGTGTGATTAGAATCACAGAATCTAAATCTTGAAGGGAATAGAGAGGTCATCTCACTGACTTATCATGGGAATCACCTAGGTTGTTTTTTGTTGTTTTTTTAAAATACAGGATTCCTTCCTTCTTCTCCCCACCCCCAGAGATGCTGATTTTCTAGGTCTGACTTGGAGGTCAAGTATCTGTATTTTTAGAAGTTTCCCTAGGTGATTCAGAGGATTAGCTGTCTGATACGGTGATACAATTCCTTCTCCTTTCAAATGCAGGAATATCTACTTTAACATACCTGATTTATGAGCATCCGGCTTTTGAAGGAACAGTGTAAGAAATGAGACCCTCTCTGTAGAGTCATGCTTATCACTTCAGATTGACTGTGTAGTAACTTCAACATTCACTCTTTCTGCAAGCAGGTGTTAATGCTTAAGCTGAGTACTAGTACTATTAATAGGACCTATTTGGAAGACCCAAATGGGCAGGTGCTGTACAAAACATTTAAAAATAATATATTTAATCTCCACAATAGTCTTGCAAGGTAGGTTTGTATAAGTGTCCTCATTTAAAAAAGATGAAATTTAAAGGAGCTAGAATTTAAACCCGCATCTCCTAAGAGCTCTATAGCTCATATGTTTTCCAGTGTTTCATGTGTACCATCCAATTATAAAATAATTACATAGATAAGTAGACACATTTTGCTTTTTTTTAATTAAAAGAAGCAAATTTTCTTAGTCTTAGGAAGGTGGTTATTTTTTTGTAACCACCTTAATTATGCAAAAATAATTACAGCCAATAATTATTGACCACTTATTATGCCCCAGGCATTTCATGTGTTAGATTAATTATACTACCGGAAATTGCTGTCAGTGATATACTATCTATTTACGTCTATAAAAGGCTTTAGGATTTAAATTTTCAAGTTTTTTACAGACCTTTTAAAAAAATAGGATAGATTCTTACCTGTTGGGGATGGTTTAAACACTGTGCTACTAGAAGGCAGAGTAAATAAATTGATTTCCCAAAGTCCCTATCAGCCCTTCAATTCTATAAGTTGATTATAATTAGCCCTGAGAGATCCTCTACTGAAAAACTTTCTATTTCCTGTCAAATTAAGAAATGTTTCCAGTGCATTCATGGATTGAACAGGCTATATCTGATCATAATGGTTCACTTTTCCCATGAGTTCTATCAGTTTATTTTTAGTATTTTTCTGAAAGCCAGAAAAAAAGTCATGCAAAAATCCCAACAAACCCCAAAGTACTATTTTCAAAGGGGAGTTTTTTGGCCACAAGTGGTGAACTACTTTTCAAGTGATTGTATAGAGTAAAACTTAGCTCAAGTTAAATTTAAGATATTCTCTATTTTTTCCTTCCATACGGACCAAGAACATTTAAAAATGTCTAGATGAACCAGAAATACTTCTAGACTCTGAGAATAATTGCTTTTTTAACTTGAATCTTTGAATGTAATTCTAATAAATAAAGACATAAAGTCATGTGTATAAACTCAGAGAAAAATCTAAAATAATGAAAACTCACTATATACTCCAAAATTTTCTTGAGTGTTCTTTAATATAAAAATGTTTCATTAACTCAGAAAACATTTCCTTAGGCCCTGTGATGTGCCAGAAATCAAGCTAGCCACTGGGTAAACTGAGATGAATGAGACATGGCTCTACTCTTGAGAAGTTTCAAGTATACTTCTCATTTTATATTATTGGACTAAGTTGCATCATATTCTACCAATTTACCTTTTTTTTTTTAAACCTAAAAGATGGCAATTTCTCATGGTTTAACCTAATAGCTACTATATTGTATTGCACTGATTTATCATCAGAAGGATAAGTAGGCATCCCCATGAGACGTGGAGTGGAAGATGATGACTTCCTCTTGCCTGTACTACTGAGATCGTATTGAATCCTGTAGCCTAGAAAAACCACTGGAGGTTGCTACAGTGTTCTGGCAAAGGGATGAGGGTGGAAAACACTACCTATCTGTGTTATTTAAAAGTAATTTGGGTGGTAGTTTAGGGGATGAATGCAAGGAAAGAGAAGTTGAATATCATGAGATTAGTTGTAAGGTGTTTCACTAGTTTAAGCAAGAAATAATAAGGACCTGAATTAAATCTACTCTACAAATACTATAGACAACATCTATGAAAATAACAAGATGGCTGTGATGATTAATGTTATGTCTCAACTTGACTAGGTCACAGGATGCCCAGATATTTGTTTAAACATTATTCTGGGTGTGTCTGTGAGGATGTTTCTGGATGAGATTAACATTTGAGTCACTAGATTGAGTAAAAGCAGATGTCCTCCCTAATGAATGTGGCCTCATCCAATCAACTGAAGACCTACATAAAATAAAAAGGCTGAGTAAGAGGGTACTCCACCTGTTTGACCATTTGAGCTGGGACATTGGTCTTTTTTTGGCCTCCAGACTAGAACTTATACATTGGCTCTTCTGAGTCTCCAGCTTGCCAACTGCAGATCTAGGTACTTCTCAGCTCCCAATGTGAGCCAATTTTGTCTTTATCTATCTATCTATCTATCTATCTATCTATCTATCTATCTATCTATCTCCTATTGGTTCTATTTCTCTGGAGAACCCTGACTAATACAGGTTTTGGTACTGAGAGGTGTTCTAGGGGAACAGAATGTTAAGGATCAGTTTTCTGAATTATTTCTGGATTTCTAGAATTGGTTCCCTATTCCGATTAGGTTTAAAGATGCTAATGGCTTTATTTCCAGTAATAAAAAGAGTACTAACACTCCATGGTATGATCTGACTATATAGATAGGATAAATATCACAACTGGATACTCCTAATCAACTACTTTGAAGAAGCAAGGATCTGGGTGGCTGTGTATATAATACTTTCAAACATTTTTGGCAAAATAATGAATATAATGAATGAGGTTGGCTGGTTGCTCCTATTGTTGCTGGACAAAGTTGGGATAGAAAAGGATGGGTTCATGGATTCAAATTCCCAGCTCAAGCATGCTGCATAGATGATCTGAAAGTTTCTTTGTGTGCTCACAGGGAGATGCTTATTTCCTGTAGCCACAGGGTTGAGACTGCTGAAAATCAAGGACAGACGCTCATCCTGTGACTGACTGGCTTAATTACAACGCAAGTTGAACTCCTAGCCTCTACAGAATGTCTATTGTTAAAGTGAGACATTGATTGGGAAGGAGCAGATCCTGAAAGTTGAAATAGAGATGTGTGGGAAGACCCTGGTGAGCTGCAGACATTGAGACCCTAAATTCTGATTTAGAGTCTTTTCAGTGGAAGACACCTCCCTACTCCCAGTGGAAGCAGCCTCTCTACCCCTGTCTGAGGGGATTAACCCTGCATTGCCTGAGGAAACTGTAATGGCCTCCCTTGAGCAGTTGCTGTACAAGACACTGATGATTCTCCTCAGGACCACTCCTGCCACCCATCCTTGCTTCTATACCTATAACTAGACTCATGTTCCAGCAAGTCCCTGAAGGTAGAGTGCGAAGTGTGATCCATGAGGAGATATGCTACACGTTCAAATAATTACTTGAGTTTTAAAATTTATACAGGCAGAAATCCAGGGTTCATGTGTAGGAATGGATGTTAAGAATGTCGATAATGGTGGAAGGAACATAATATTGAATCAGGCAGAATTTATTGATAGGGGCTCACTAAGTAGAGATTCTGCCTTTAATGTTACAGCTTGGGGAGTTAGAAAGAGCTCTAATGGTTTCTTTGGTTGGTTGGCTAAAACATGCACCAAAAAGTGGCCCACAGTGAGCAAGCTGGAAGTACCAAACCTGCCTTGGTTTAATTCAGAGGAAGGGTTAGGGTTAGGCTTAGAGAGATTGGAATGTTAGAGTGGATTTGTCACTTAAGACCTAATCACCCACACTGGGAGAGTCCAGAAGAGATACTTTTCATGATTACTGCGATAAATAAATTTGTGAGGAGAGCGCCAGCCCCCTTAAGGACTCTGTGATCACTCTTTTCACAGTGGGAACTAGAGTCACTGAATTGAGAAACCTAAACACACGGGGAGTAACTGGATATGGGGATGGCAGGAACCAAGTGGCAGCAGTCAGCAGCCAAAGGCAAGGTGGGTGTGATTACTGTAAATGGAAAGCAGTGTCAAAGCAGTCATTGGAATAGTCTGAGTGGCACAGGCCCATGGGGTTGGCTAGTTGATCTTTGTATTCCTAAAAGTGAAATGGATAGAATGCCTACTAAATTCTTACTTTACCTAATGGAACAGAATAGAAAGCCCAGAAATAAACCTATACACCTATGGTCAGTTAGTCTATGACAAAGGGGGCAAGAATATACAATGGAAAAAGAAAGTCTCTTCAACAAGTGGTGCTGGGAAAACTGGACAGGCACATGTAAAACAATGATATTAGAACATTTCCTCACACAATATACACAAACAAATTCAAAATGAATTAAAGACCTAAATGTAAGACCTGAAACCATACAACTCCTAGAAGAGAATGTAGGTGGAACACTCTGACATAAATCGTAGTAATATTTTCTTGGATCAGTCTCCTAAAGCAAAAGAAATAGAAGTAAAAGTAAACAAACGAAACCTAGTTAACTTAAAAGCTTTTGCACAGCAAAGGAAACCATCAACAAAATGAAAAGACAACCTCCTGAATGGGAGAAAATATCTGCAAATGATGTGACTGACAAGGGGTTAATATCCAAAATATGTAAACAGCTCATACAACTCAATACCAAAAACAAACAAGCAAACAAACACCCTAATCAAAAAAATGGGCAGAAGACCTGAAGAGACATGTTTCCAAAGAAGATATATGGATGACTAACAGGAACATGAAAAGACGCTTAACGTGGCAAATTAATTATTAGAGAAATGCAAATCAAAAACCACAATGAGGTATCACCTCACACCTGTCAGAATGGCCATCATCAAAAAGTCTACAAATGCAGTCATGGACAGAGTCTCCTTAACCATCTCAAGTCCCAAGCTGGCCTCTTTTCCTGCTTTACCAACAGAAAAATTCACGTCATTCTATTGTGAACATTGACATAGTCCAACAAGTTGCCTCATTTAGAGAGCTGAGAGAATAAATGATAAGCACTTAAAAAAAAAAGTCTACAAATAACATAGTATAGATCAAGGGAACATGATAGAAAGCCCAGAGATAAACCCATGCACCTATGGTCAACTAATCTATGACAAAGGAGGCAAGAATATACAATGGAGAAAAGACAGTCTCTTCAATAAGTGGTGCTGGGAAAACTGGACAGCTACATGTAGAAGAAAGAAATTAGAACACTTCCTAACACCATACACAAAAATAAACTCAAAATGGATTAAAGACCTAAATGTAAGACTGGACACTATAAAACTCTTAGAGGAAAACATAGAAAGAACACTCTCTGACATAAATCACAGCAAGATCTTTTTTTGACCCACCTCCTACAGTAATGGAAATAAAAAGAAAAATAAACAAATGGGACTTAATGAAACTTAAAAGCTTTTGCACAGCAAAGGAAACTATAAACAAGATGAAAAGACAACCCTCAGAATGGGAGAAAATGTTTGCAAACAAATCAAGGGACAAAGGATTACTCTCTAAAATATATGAACAGCTCATGCAGCTCAATATTAAAAAACAAACAGCCCAATCAAAAAAATGGGCAGAAGACCTAAATAGACATTTCTCCAAAGAAGACATACAGATGGCCAAGAAGTACATGAAAAGCTGCTCAACATCACTAATTATTAGAGAAATGCAAATCAAAACTACAATGAGTTATCACCTCACACCGGTTAGAATGGGCATCATCAGAAAATCTATAAACAACAAATCCTGGAGAAGGTGTGGAGAAAAGGGAACCCTCTTGCACTGTTGGTGGGAATGTAAATTGATACAGCCACTATGGAGAACAGTATGGAGGTTCCTTAAAAAACTAAAACTAGAACTGCCATATGACCTAGCAATCCCACTAGTGTGCATATACCCAGAGAAAACTATAATTCAAAAAGTCACATGCACCCCAATGTTCATTGCAGCACTATTTACAACAGCCAGGTCATGGAAGCAACCTAAATGCCCATGGGCAGACGAATGGATAAAGAAGATGTGGTACATATATACAGTGGAATATTAGCCATAAAAGGAACGAAATTGGTCATTTGTAGAGACGTGGATGGACCTAGAGACTATCATAAAGAGTGAAGTAAGTCAGAAAGAGAAAAACAAATATTGTATATTAATGCATATATATGTGGAATCTAGGAAAATGGTACACATGAAATGGTTTGCGAGGCAGAAATAGAGACACAGATGTCAAAAACAAAATTATGGACACCAAGGGGGGAAAGAGGGGGGCGGGGGTGGTGGTGGTGGTGTGATGAATTGGGAGATTGGGATTGACATGTATACACTAATATGTATAAAATAGATAACTAATAAGAAACTGCTGTATAAAAAAATAAAATAAAATTTTATTTTAATAAAAAAAGACAAGGGGCTTCCCTGGTGGCGCAGTGGTTGAGAGTCCGCCTGCCGATGCAGGGGACACGGGTTCGTGCCCCGGTCCGGGAAGATCCCACATGCCACGGAGCGGCTGGGCCCGTAAGCCATGGCTGCTGAGCCTGCGTGTCCAGAGCCTGTGCTCCGCAACGGGAGAGGCCACAACAGTGAGAGGCCCGCGTACCACATTAAAAAAAAAAAAAAAAAAAAAGACAAATACTGGATGATATCACTTACATGGGGAATGTAAAGAAATAATACAGGTGAATGTATATGCAAAACAGAAACAGAATCATATATATAGAAAACAAACTTGTGGTTACCAAAGGGGAGAGGGCGGGGGGAGGGACATATCAGGGGTATGAGATTAAGAGATACAAACTACTATATATAAAATAGAGAGGTAAAAAAATATACTGAATAGCACAGGGAATTATACCCATTATCTTGTAATAACCTTTAATGAAGTATAATCTGCAAAGATACTGAATCACTATGCTGTAACCTGAAATTAACACAGTATTGTAAATCAACTGTACTTCAATAAAACAAACAAGCAAACGAACAAAATTCTAACTTGATTTCTATAAGCCCAAAAGTTTCAGGTCAAGTGAAGAAAAGTCTAACCTGAATTATAAAAACAGAGAGTCACAGTCCCTCAATCAATTCCTAGACTTGAGCCAGGCTACTTACTTAGAATTCCTTGGATGAAGGGAAGGCTGGATCCCATAAGGAAGGACCCTGGTACACCGCCAAAAGTTTATACCGTCAATCTTTCTTCCAGCCTTCCCCAAAGCAATCTTTAGCCTTTTACCAGGATAACTGTGTGTTGGGCAAAAGAAAATAATCAAAGCTTTGGGGGACTACTGCATACTGTTTCTGCACTGATATTAATTCTAGGAGACCCAAAACATCATTGTTGTCCACCTATCAAACCAGGGGATTATAAAGGTTGGGTAATGAACGGAGTTTTAGCTCAGGTCTGTCTCACAGTGAGCCCATTGGGTCCCCTTGTGGTTATTTCCCTAGTTTCAGAATGCATAATTGGAATAGATATACTCAATCCCTACATTGGTTCCTTTTTTTCTTTTTCTTGAAATTTATTTTTTATACAGCGGGTTCTTATTAGTTATCAATTTTATACATATTAGTGTATATATGTCAATCTCAATCTCCCAATTCATCATACCACCAGGCCCCCAACCCCTGCTTTCCCTGCTTTGTGTTCATACTTTTGTTCTCTACATCTACGTCTCAGTTTCTGCCTTGAAAAATGGTTCATGTGTACCATTTTTCTACACTCCACATATATGCGTTAATATACAATATTTGTTTTTCTCTTTCTGACTTACTTCGCTCTGTATGACAGTCTCTAGATCCATCCACGTCTCTACAAATGACCCAATTTCATTCCTTTTTATGGCTGAGTAATATTCCGTTGTATATATGTACCACATCTTCTTTATCCATTCATCTGTCAATGGGCATTTAGGTTGCTTCTATGACCTGGCTATTGTAAATAGTGCTGCAATGAACATTGGGGTGCATGTGTCTTTTTGAATTATGGTTTTCTCTGGGTATATGCTCACTAGTGGGATTGCTAGGTCATATGGCAGTTCTAGTTTTAGTTTTTTAAGGAACCTCCATACTGTTCTCCATAGTGGCTGTATCAATTTACATTCCCACCAACACTGCAAGGGGGTTCTCTTTTCTCCACACCCTCTCCAGCATTTGTTGTTTGTAGATTTTCTGATAATGTCCATACAACCAGTGTGAGGTGATAACTCTTTGCAGTTTTGATTTGCATTTCTCTAATAATTAGTGATGTTGAGCAGCTTTTCATGTGCTCTTGGCCATTTGTATGTCTTCTTTGGAGAAATGTCTATTTAGGTCTTCTGCTCATTTTTGGATTGGGTTGTTTGTTTTTTGTTTTTGTTTTTATTTTTGCGGTACGCAGGCCTCTCACTGCTGTGGCCTCTCCCGTTGAGGATCACAGACTCTGGACGCGCAGGCTCAGCGGCCATGGCTCACGGGCCCAGCTGCTCCGCGGCATGTGGGATCCTCCCGGACCGGGGCACGAACCCGTGTCCCCTGCATCGGCATGCGGACTCTCAACCACTGCGCCACCAGGGAAGCCCAGGTTGTTTGTTTTTAAATATTGAGCTGCATGAGCTGTTTATATATTTTGGAGAGTAATCCTTTGTCCCTTGATTTGTTTGCAAATATTTTCCCCCATTCTGAGGGTTGTCTTTTCATCTTGTTTATGGTTTCCTTTGCTGTGCATAAGCTTTTAAGTTTCATTAAGTCCCATTTGTTTATTTTGTTTTTATTACCATCACTGTAGGAGGTGGGTCAAAAAAGATCTTGCTGTGATTTATGTCAAAGAGTGTTCTTCCTATGCTTTCCTCTAAGAGTTTTATAGTGTCTGGTCTTACATTTGGGTCTTTAATCCATTTTGAGTTTATTTTTGTGTATGGTGTTAGGGAGTGTTCTAATTTCATTCTTTTACATGTAGCTGTCCAGTTTTCCCAGCACCACTTATTGAAGAGACTGTCTTTTCTCCATTGTATATCCTTGCCTCCTCTGTCAGAGATTAGTTGACCATAGGTGCGTGGGTTTATTTCTGGGCTTTCTATCCTGTTCCGTTGATCTATATTTCTGTTTTTGTGCCAGTACCATATTGTTTTGATTACTGTAGCTTTGTAGTGTAGTCCTAAGTCAGGGAGCCTGATTCCTCCAGCTCTTTTTTCTTCCCTCAAGATTGCTTTGGCTATTCGGGGTCTTTCGTGTCTCCATACAAATTTTAAGATTTTTTGTTCTAGTTCTGTAAAAAATGCCATTGGTAATTTGATAGGGATTGCACTGAATCTGTAGATTGCTTTGGGTAGTATAGTCATTTTCACTTAATTCTTCCAATCCAAGAACATGGTATATCTCTCCATCTGTTTGTGTCATCTTTGATTTCTTTCATCAGTGTCTTATAGTTTTCTGAGTGCAGGTTTTTTACCTCCTTAGGTAGGTTTATTCCTAGGTATTTTATTCTTTTTGTTGCAGTGGTGAATGGGAGCGTTTCCTTAATTTCTCTTTCTGATCTTTCATTGTTGGTGTATAGGTATGCAAGAGATTTCTGTGCATTAATTTTGTATCCTGCAACTTTACCAAATTCATTTATTAGCTCTAGTAGTTTTCTGGTGGCATCTTTAGGATTATCTATGTATAGTATCATGTCATCCACAAACAAAGACAGTTTTACTTCTCCTTTTCCAATTTGTATTCCTTTTATTTCTTTTTCTTCCCTGATTGCCTTGGCCAGGACTTCCAAACTACCTACATTCGTTCCTTAACCTGTGAAGAGAGGGCTAGTACTGTGCGAAAGACCAAGTGGAAGCAACCAGAACTATGTCTACTTAGGAAAATAGTAAGCCAGAAGCAATACTGCATTGCTGGAGGTATTGCAGAGACTAATGCCATCAAGGACTCAAGAGATGCAGAGGTGGTGATTACCACCATATCCCCATTCAGCTAGCTTATCTGGCCGCTTCAGAAGATTTTGGAGAATGACGTTGTTTAATGCTAAGCTTAACCAGGTATTGACTCCAATTGAAAATTTTGTACCCGATGTGGTTTCATCGCTTGAGCAAATTAACCTATCCTCTTGTATCTGCTAGGCAGCTATTAATCTGGAAAATGCCTTTTTCTCCAGCTCTGTCAATAAGGACCACCTTGCTTTCAGCTGGCAAGGCCAGCAGCAGACCTTCACTTCCTATACCTCAGGAGTATATTAACTCTCCAGCCCTATATCACAATTTAGTTTGCAGGGATCTTGATCATCTTTCCTTCTCATAAGATATCACACTGGTCCGTTACATTGATGATATGATGCTGATTGGACCTAGTGAGCAAGAAGCAGCAATTACTCTCGACTTATTGGTAAGATCTTTACATGCCAGAGTGTGAAAAGTAAATTAGACAAAAGTTCAGGGGCCTTAGTGAAACTTCTAGGGGTCCAGTGGGGTGGGACATGTCAACATATCACATCTAAGGTACAGGATAAGTTGTTGGATCTGGCTTTTCCTACAGCTGAAGAGAGGCACAAGGCCTGATGGGCCTCTTTGAATTTTAGAGGAAACATATTCCTCATTTGGATTTGTTACTTTGGCTTATTTACCAGGTGACCCAAAAAGCTGCTAGTTTTGAGTGGGGCCCAGAACAAGAGAAGACTCTGCCAACAGGTCCAGTCTGCTGGGCAAGCCGCTCTGCCCCTTGGACAATATGGTCCAGGAGATCCAATGTTGCTTGAAGTGTCAGTGGCAGATAGGGCTGCTGTTTGGAGTCTCTGGCAGGCCCCTATCAGTGAATTACAGCTCAGGCCCTTAGGATTTGGGAGCAAAACCCTGCCAACCTCTGCAGAGAAACTACTCCCCTTCTGAGAAATAGATCTTGGCCTGCTACTTGGCCTTTGTAGAGACTGAATGCTTAACCACCATGGGCCACCAAGTTACCATGTGATCTGAGCTGCCTCTCATGTACTGGGTTTTCTCTGAACCACCAAACTGTGAAGTTGGGCATGCACAGCAGCATTCCGTAATCAAATGGAAGTGGTATATACGTGATAAAGTCTGAGCAGGTCCTGAAGCACAAGTAAGTTATAAGAAGTACCCAAATACCTATGGCTTCTGCTCCTGCTACACTGCTGCCTCTCTCCCAGCTTGCACCTATGGCCTCATGAAGAATTCCCTATGATCACTTTATTAAGCACTTCATATACATGAACTCACAATAACCTTGAGGTGGGTAGTATCATTTCCTTTTTACATTAGAGGAAGTTGAAACACAGAGAGGGTAATACCTTGCCCGAGACCATTTAGCTACACCTAGGCTTTGAAGCCAGTCTGATATCAACATCTCCCTTTGACAACATGCCATACACATATTTTCTAAAATTCCACAGGGTATACGTTGGAGAGTTCTCCTTTAGCCCTGATGTTCTTTTTAGTAAATTTCTATTTCTCCTTATTGGACAGAAATGATTGTGAGGGAAAGAGTAGGGAGAGGAAGCAAGCTGTATATCCAAAAGGTACTTCAATTAAATGGGATTCAGTCAAGTTAAATTATTCTAAAAATTAACAATAACAGAGAAAGTAACCTAGGATCTTTCCTCTTACAGACACAGGACTTTTAGGAGGAGTACTGTTTATTTCTCACAAATAAGCCAAATTTTTTAAAGGACTTAAAAAAATTAGAAAGGGTTCATTTAGAGACCTAATTTTCATCTGTAAAAATTATTTGCCCAAGTCTCCCTCTCTTCCACACTAATTTTTCTTATTTCCTCTAATTCCAACCTTTAAAACATTTAATCTAACGTTCAGCATGGTGACTATAGTTAACGATACTGTAATGGATACTTGAAATGAGTAGATTTTAAATGTTCTCACCACACACACACACACACACACAAGGTAACTATGTGAGGTGACAGGTGTGTTAACTAACCTTATTGTGGTAGTCCTTTCACAATATATATGTATATCAAATCATATTGTACACCTTAAATTTATACAATGTAATATAGCAATTATAGTCCAATAAAGCCAGAAAAAATTAAAAACAGACATCAGAAAACAGCATTCATATGGGCCTTAAAGTAACCAGAATGCTAGTCCCTCAGATAATCAGAAAGTAATTTCTTAGTTTATTTTCAAAAAACTGTACCATTTGTTATCATAAAAGCCCAAGTGGTATCAGAGATAGTCTGGTGGACTTTCCTCAGAGTTGCAAATGAGTCCACTAGTCTCCCTTTTGAAAACTGTTTCCTCACTGGCTGGTAAGTACAAAGAAGAAAGTAATAAATACAAGAGCAGAAATCATTCAAATATAAAATGAAGAAACTATAGATAAAATCAATGAAACCAAGAGTTGGCTCTTTAAAAAATCAACAAAATTCATAAACCTCTAGCTATAATAATCAAGACGAAAAAGGCAGAAACTTCAAATCACCAAAATAAAATGTAAAAGGAAACACCAATACAGATCCTATAGATAGTAAAAGGTAATAGGAAATGTTATAAAACAACTTTATGCCCAAAATTTTGACAACCAGATGAAATGGATAAGTTCCTTGAAAGACACAAATTACTAAAACCCTTGCAAGAAGAAATAGGAAACTGAGAAGTCCTATATCTACTAAAAAAAAATGAATTCATAGTCATAAGCTTTCCCATAAAGAAAATTTCAAGCCCAAATTCTTCACTGGATAATTCTATTAAATATTTAATAGAATCTCTGTCAGAAAGTTGAGGAGGAGGGAACACTTCCAAACTCATTTTACAAGGCCATTATTACTCTGATACCAAAATCAGACAGACATAAGAAAAGAAAAAATATAGATCAATATCCCCCATGAACATAAATGAAAGAAACCTGAACAAAATATTTACAAATCAAATCCAGCAAGATATAAAAATAATAATACATCATGACAAAGTGACGTTTATCCTATGAATGCAAGGTTGGTTTAACATTCAAAAAATTAATGTAAGTCACCGTATTAATAGACCAAAGGAATAAATCATATGATAATCTGATAACATGATAAAAAATCATATGATAACTTGATAATATGATAACATATACAATGTATATCCTATACAACCAATACTTTGGGAATGGTTGAAATAGAAAAATGAAACGGTAGAATTTCAGGAGCAGGGATTTTCTTGAAGAGAGGGATTATCTGAAGGCACATGTGTGCATAAGATCAATAGCCATTTATATAGTGGATAATTAGTTTGACTTAGCCCAAGTTCCCCAGAAAACAAAACCTGAGGCAAAGTTTATGTGTAAAGGCTTTACTAGGTGGTACAATCTTAGGGCAGCAAAAGTGAGGGGAAAAGGAACATGAGGCAGGAAAGGAGAGAAAGCAAATACAAGTTATTGCATTAACAAGCTGGCCAGTTTCACAAGGAAACACTGTTGACTGCTCAGTTGCACAGGATATATCTCTTTGTAACCACAGTGCTTTAAAACAGTTCATCAAGGAGAGGAATTATCAGCCAACACCTTTCTATCTTCCATGCCTCAATGGTCAAAGTTTGCCAAGTGGAACAGCAACTCTCCTGAAGTTCTTGGTTGTACAGCCCTGATTTGTCCAGGCAGCTTCTGGAGAAGCTGGATACCATGCCTTACAGTAAGATGCTTCATTTGAGACCAGAGGGTTGGGAGAGGCCAGATCCTCTGTAGGTCTGGTTAGCTCCTGTCTGTGTTCCCAACAGGCCCAACAAAGAGTCCAGCAATCACTTTGAGGAGGCAGTGACAGCAGGTGGTATTAGGTGACAGTGGTGGCCAAGGCACTCCACTGACCAAGCAGAGAGAACAGTGAGAACCCAGAGGGCAGGCAGGGCTGAGTAAATTTGGGAGGTGCATAAACCAGGTCTGATGCAGTCTCCAAAGGACTGATTGCTGAGGGTGATCTGCTCATAGCTTGAAATACCCATCTAAAGTTGGCCCATAGTTTCTGAAATCCTCTGAGATAAATTTGCTCAAAAATGTGGTACATGTTCCTATTTATTGGCAATACACATAAAAAGTTGCTCAAAAATGTGCTACATGTTCCTCTTTATTGGCAATACACATAAAAAGTTGCTCCCTGAGTTTTCGCAAATGCTGGAGCAGAGTTTAACTGAGCATCAGTTCATTTTCTATGTCAGAAGTCTGAAATTTTTTTTTTTTTCTACTGAGATGTACACCCAGATGATGTGCCTGGGCATCATATACTCCTATGGGTTTACCTGAGATGGGGTGCAACTCCTGGCGTTCTCAATGTAATCTGCTCGTTCCCTCTCTCTCTCCTACTCAAGGGAATGTCTACTGAGAAAGCCACATAGGGATAACCATTTTTAAAAAAATATATAAATCATTTGCAATGATTATTAGTATTGTTAGGGAGTGAAGTACAGTGTTTAAGCATTTAAGCTGTGGAGTTCTTAAACAATCCAGCTTCTGCCACATTCTATGTTACGTAGGACTTTGGACAAATATCTTCACCTCTCCTGCTACATAAAACACAGACAATAATGATATCCATCAAATTTGGTTGTGTGACAATTAAATGAATTAATCTCTTGCACCATTGCTGATGTAGAAGAGTGCCTAGCTTGTACTAAACATTCAATAAATGTTAGCTAGTAGCAGTATCTAGTTACTCGTGATTATTATCAATACTCAAAAACCATTATTAATAACAAATGACTTCATTTACCAGTGTGGCACTGGTATTCAATTCAATTCAATTTGATGAATGTAAACCACTGTTCTATAAGAGAGGTAGAAACTGTATTTTGAGTTTGCTACAATTTTGTCTTTGAAACAACTGGAAATCTAAGTCACATATATAGTTCAAGTACTAACTTCAGCAAGGTATATTAACATTTCTATGAATTAGATCTTTATTCTAATTCTTATCAGAAGTTGCAGGATTCTGGGTTCTTTATTGAAAAGGTTATTCTGGAGTTTTCAACTGGTTTTCTTCTCAAAAGGCAGGGTAAGTTAAAAATTGGAAAGTATCAGAACTTGGGTCTTAGAACCACTGATGGAAATGAGTTCATGAGCACAGGTAGGTGGGAGAGCTGCAGAGCGAGGTCAGACAGTGTGGGTGCAAACAAGTTCTCTAAGTGGGTGTTTGTCTTTCTCATGTGCTGTTTTCTTCCCAGGCATAAGTTCTCGGTTGTACTAAACAGAAGTTGTTTAGTAACAGCCACCACTGGGGCACCTAATCACATCTTTATCTTTTCTGTTAGAAGCAGCTTCATTCTTTGGGCCTCCCAGGACAGAAGTCTTGGTCTGGTCTTTGTTTCATCCCTTGTAGCCACTGCATTCAATTTGCCTCTATATTCTCTAGTTGCTTCCTCTAACATACCCAGGGCCCCATTCTGTGCATAGTTGGTTTTTACTGGTTTCCAAGATAGATTGAAATTATCTGTTTATGGACCTGTCTCCTCCACGAGGTGAACAGTTACTCCAGGGCAGCGCTGCCTTCACCTATCTACCCCCAACACTTAGCATAGTGTCCAGCGCAGCACATTCTCAGTGTTGATTAATCGGGAACGGTCTTCTGCTCTTTCACTTACTCTTGTAGGCTGTTCACACTTTTCCATCCAAGGACCGACTGCCACAGAGAGCCCAAGAGAGCTAGCTGGCCCTTGGAGCAGAACCTATAGCCATTCTGCAACATGCAGAGCATGTCATTTCTCTGAAGTATTAGATTTTATCATATTTGTTTGATATAAAGAAATGTCTTCAATTACTTACAAGTTAAAGTACCTTTTCCCCCAAATCTTCAAGTAAAATGAATGCTCAGTGAACATTTTGGTGTGTGAATGTGAGGGGAGTGCACCCCAGTTTAAAAGGCACAACTCTATTTTGTCTGTCTGGAGCAGCTATCAGGCAAATGTTTCTCATACCCATTCTAATGACGTCCCTCCTCTGCTTAATAATTTACAAAACTTCCATGTGTCTCCTGCATGAAACTCAAACTCTCCAGTCTGGCTCCTATGCTCCTGTTGCCTCACTTCTCCCTGCCCCAGGGTGGGGGGTGGCACATCACTCTAACCAGCTTGCCTACTCACTGTCCCTGATGTCATGCTCAATTTCATCTCTGGACCTTCGTACTAATTCTCTAAAACGTCACATCGTCTTTATTCTGTTTTTCTTGAGGACCAACTCATACAACTCCTCTAAGAAAACGTGTACATCGCTCAGGGCCTTTTACCTTCTCTAAAATCCTCTGTTAAGGCAAGGAACAAGGGCTAATTTCTCTCTCTGTATCTCCCACATGGGTACAGAGGGGATGTTAGAAGCATCAAGGGGTCTCAGCGTTCTTCTAGACCTCTGTGGCCACTTGGTCTAAGCTTGCACAGTAATACACTCATTTACTTACCAAACATGAATTTTTTCCAGTTTTATTGAAGTAATAATTGACAAAAATCATGTATGTTTATGGTGCACAATGTGATGGTTTGACATGTGCATAAATTGTAAAATGATTACCATGATCAAGCTAATTAACATTTCCATCACTTCACATAGTTGCAATTATTTACCAACAAGAATTGAATGTTTATTTTGTACAAGTCACTATGCATAAGAATTTTCACACTAATATATTTGAAGATGTTATTGGTCTTGCCCGAACATTTGTTGTGACAAAAAGCCTAGTTCTTAACAAGGAGGTTTATTTTATTTTTGGGCAACTGTGCAAGCTTTTCTTTATGATCATCTGAAATATGTTTTTCTGATCTTAGTTCTCCTTTTGGAACAATTTAGAATGAATCATATATCTTTTCCATATAACAACACTTTGATGTTCATCTCATTTCATTTTTTTACAATTCTATCCCCAGCTGACATTAAAATTCTCATCTTCTGTTCCTCCTTCTCTGTACAGCCAGACCCTTCCTCAACTTAACTGTTTTCTTCTCAATGTATTTGAGTTTGCCATAGCCCTTGGTAATTGAATATGGAAGTATCATTGTAATATTACCAGTGTAAGTATCTACTGAGTAATCAGGGCACTTTAACATTTTAGCCTAGAGACCAGTGTCTCAGATGACACATAGGCATGTCTTAGTTACCTATATCACCAACGCAGACTTGATTGTCCTCTCAAAGCCAAACTTGTTGACAAAAATCAGATCTCAAACTATTATTTTCAAAAAATGACTAGCAAAAATGCATCACGGTTCCTTTTTGGAACACATGGAAATCAATGTGTAGAAGAATCCATTGTGTTCCTGGCATGGTACCAGGTGCTAAGTGGATGGTAATGAACTAACAGAGATAGTCCCTGTGATCAAAGAGCTTTCAGTTTTTCCAGAAAGAAAAACAAATAATAGAAAGAAAACAAAAAACAAATTAATATAATTGGTATAAAAGAAACAAACAGGACAAAGAAATGGAGTAAAAATGGTGGGCCCCACTTAGATAGGGTGGTGAGGGAAGGTTTCTCTGTGGTGCTGACAATAAGTTGAGATCTAAAGAGGAGAAAGAGACTGCCGTACTAAGTGAGAGGGGCAGTCTTCCAGGAAGAGGAAACGAATTGTGCAACAGCGTTAGGGAGGAAGACCTTGGTTAAGTTTTAAAACAAAATGGAGGCCAGAGGGCAGGGGAAAAAGTAGAACAAAACAAGACTGGAAAGGTAGGCAAAGGCCAGGTTACTTAGGGTCTTATAAGTCATGGGAGGTTTTGAGTAGGATGGAGCTAAGAAGTGGCTTTTGATTTAAAAAATATTCAGGCTGCTAGACACCCAGCCAGGAGGCAAATATAGTGGTCCAGGCAAGAGGTGATAGTGAGTGGCTTGGACCTGGGTAGCTACAGTGGGGCTGAAGGCAAGTTGATAAATTTGAGATCTATTATGGGGGTGCAAACAATACTTTGCTAATGTAATTACCTATCAAAAATACGCATCTGCAAATGAATTCTTACAAACCCAAAAGAGGTATTTTCATGAAACCATGGGCACATCAAATAAATTGGTTTTTCGGTTGTCTTTTTAAAAACCCCAAAACAATATGTAGCAGGGTTTCTGTTTGCATTGGCAGAAAGTGGCCATATTCCAGATTTGAAACATCTGGCACTATCTCTTCTGAAAGCATGAATGAAAAGAAGGGCAAAAACAGTCATGGGGGTTATGCTCCTCTGTCCTTGCAGTAGAACAGTGAGTCCCAGGCTTATTTTGGGTTCACATTATTAAACTGTAGATTCGGTTCAGCCTTAGATTCATGACTCAATATTCTAGGAAAACAGATTTCTGCTCATTTTAGAAAAGAACTTTCTCATAACTGCCTTTTGAGGAGGTAAACTTCATGCAAATTATCTGTAAGACTTCCTGTCTTCTCAATTTTTACCAAATAGCCATTTAACTGGCCAAGGGATATCAAGAGAATGAACTTGAGAATATAAAAGTTGCATTTATTGGTTCTCAGAAAGGAAGTCAGCACAATATCCCAGAAGCTGATGCTTTAAATGTGCTTGGATAATAAAAATCCAAAGAGGAATGTTAAGACATTTTAGTCCTA